>NC_047067.1:17511220-17699830 GCF_902459465.1 Asterias rubens
TTGTAATGGTTTCAAATTCTTTTTTTTTTGCGTGAATGTGATCACCAAAATGGTAGCTTTAAAAGCGTATGTGCAATCTATGACGTATATGCAAAAGGTCTATAAACACTTAGAGCAGAGGCCAGTTTTATATTGCTCACAGAGTGCCCAGAGTAGAATTCTAGTTTGGTAAGTTGTGTGTACTGTCTGCAAAGCAAAGGTTAGCCGGCAGTTCTGGTCTGCAGATGAGTACACAGCTTTATGACATGGGTTAATGTCACTTAAAGGGTATGTGTGCATCATGAATTTGCAAATTGGTATGTTGTCCTTCTCAAATTGTTTGGTGTTTGGGTCATTCATAGACACCATTCTCTTTTTTCTCTAAATAACAACCAAAGGACAACCAAAGACGATTTCATTTTTTTTTTTCCCTCGCTATAAAGTTGCAGTAAGCCCGGTTGATATTTCCTGTGAATGCGAATGGGAATGCGATGCGAATTTGGCGTGAATTTGACGTCAAAACTCTATTTTCATTGCAATATTTGTAAGAGAGTTGAACACATTTCAACTGATGCAAATTATTTGTTGCGAATTTGTGACGTCAACAGTCATATCGCATTTGCATCCGCAGGAAGTATGAACCGGGCTTAATTTCAGTACTTTAATGGCTATCCCATCAATCTGTTCCTGACGATTTGGTTTGTGCAGCGAACACAACTGTTTGACTAACAAAGCAAAGTTCTGTTCAGAGCAAGTGCTGTACAATGTTAATGTTAACTTAGGTTAGCTCTATGCTAGTGATAAAAAGCCTGAAATGCTGGGCATTCAGAGCCTTGCTGAATAGTTTAAAATTTTATACAAAAAAGGAAATATGCAATTGTTTCTTACTCAAGACTATACTTTAAAGCCTTTTTTGGAGTAGGTTAGACAGTGATTTATTTTCAATTTCAATATTCACTTCTTCACCAGTGAAAGGTGAAGATTAAGATAAAAAAAAAAATCAAATGCATTATTTGATTGATTCTATAACTCAAGTTAAAATTGTAATTAATACACTTCTCCCTTTAACAGTACATGTAAAACACAATGTCATTTTAAACTTTTAATTTAAAGATTATTTAAACTGATTTTTGAATGCTGCATATACATGTACATGTTTGTACAGTGTCTTATTCTTTGGGATGTTTGTTAGTGTTATTATTTGAAGGAGAATATTCCTCAGTAATGACTAATCAAAACTAAACTAAAGTACTTAAAGGCAGTGGACACTATTGGTAATTATTCAAAATAATTATTAGCACAAAACCTTACTTGGTGACAAGTAATGGGGAGCTGTAGATACATGTAGTATAAAACATTGTGAGAAACGGCTCCCCCTGAAGTGACATAGTTTTCCACGAATTTGATTTCGAGACCTCAGATTTAGAATTTGAGGTCTCGAAATCAACCATTCAAAAGCACACAATTTCGTGTGACAAGGGTGTTTTTTCTTTCATTATTATCTCGCAACTTTGACGACCAATTGAGTTCAAATTTTCACAGGTTTGTTATTCAATGCATATGTTGAGATAGACCGACTGTGAAGGCTAGTCTTTGAGAATTACCAATATTGTCCAGTGTCTTTAAGTATCTTTCTTGTACCTGTTTGCGAGCTGTTTTACCAACACAAAAATTGTGCCATTGTTAGAGTTTTTTTAGGAGTACTTGTTTAAAGCACTTGGACAACAATCTCTAATAATAGCCAAAACCAGCATCCGTACGCTAAGTGACCCAAACATACACATGAAATGAGAAAACATGAAAGTTTGACTTCAATTGGTCACCAGAGTCGCAAGGAATAATTGAGAAAAAAAAAACCTGCGATGAGTTTTTACGGTTTTCAATCAACATGTTTTAGACTTGTAAGATCAAAGCTAGTTCAGTATTGTAATAGTCATACAAATGTTTACTTGCATTATCTTGCAAGTGAGTTGATTAAATCATAACTTAAGAAAGAAATTAATAATAACACAAGTCAAAGACAGACACATTTATTAGTACCTAGCCCTAAACCTTCAGATGAATATTCATTTTCAGTTTGTTAACCATTGAAATTGCCTTTAACCCCTAAACCGGGGTCTTTTAAGGACAAGGCAGTTTTTTTATTGTTAAAGTGCCCCAAGTAGGGAAATGTGAATTTCTAGTGAATCATTTAAACAATGGCGAACAAACAATAAACAAGTACAGGGTAGATGATCATCTCCATTTCATTAAAACTGTTAAGCAGAAGTGTTGCTTTACAAGTTATATTACCAGTTAACAATTAAGGGAACCAGTCTTAAGCAATGATCATGAAACAATATTGGCTGGTAGCCCATTTTTGCTAAGCATGATCTTTCTTATGCAATGGAGCAATGACCTACCTACTAACAAACAGTTAAATCAAATGAGTAGCACTTGGAGTGCTAAGCACTCAATCCTGTATTCAGTATTGTACTAGGTGTGTATAAGTTATTGCTGTCTAATTGTTCCTGTGGCAACAACATTAATGATTATGATTGGTCACATTTAAGAATGTTACCTTAAATAATAAAATCAAATTTGATGATCTAATTGAAGTTTTGTTACACAGTGTGGTTTCTTTCTCGTTAAAGGCACTGGACACTGTTAGTTAATATAAAAACTTACTTGGTTACGAGCAATGGCAAGCTGTTGATAGAATAAAACATTGAGAGAAACCGCTCCCTCTGAAGTAACATAGTTTTTCAAAAAGAGGTAATTTCTCACTAAAATATTTGAATTGAACTCGAGACCTCAGCTGAGGTTTTGAAATCATCTGAAAGCACACAACTTGTGGGACAAGGGTGTTTTTTTCTCATTATTATCTCACAACTTCGACAACTGATTGAGCTAAAATTTTCACAGGTTTGTTAATTTATACATATGTTAAGATACACCAAGTGAGAAGACTGGTCTTTGACAATTACCTAAGGTGTCCAGTACGTTTAATTTATTGTAACACTGTACAGAAAGACTGAACATCAAGGGCCTCATTTCTTGAAGCACAAGACTGGCTTATAGTATAGAAATATCTTGCTTTAACAGGTATCAATTGCTGTTTATTTTGCAAAGAAACTGGCTATGAAAACAGTTTCGACCAACTTCATGAAAATTGATCCCCAGGTCAAGTTTGTTTGCTGTGTTCAATCATGTATAAACGCTACCCCAAGAAGTTGATCTATTTTAATAGAGGTGGTGGCTATAAAAAGAACTGGTTGGTTGGTTCTCAACAAAAGTTTTCAACAAGGTTTTTCTAGTTCCAAAACTGTTCTAATTTGTTCAATGTGTGTCGCCCACTCACGCTATTCATCCAGTATGAATTTTGGGAAATGTTTAAGCTCAGTGTTGTGGTTGCATTGGTGTTGCTAACAGCAACAGTTGTACTTAACTGTTACAGAGCCAAACTGAAAAGTAATGTGATTTTATTTGCACAGCATTGTTTACCATGCAAAACGTAAACAAAATGTTTGTTCCAGTTCCCTAACAACCAGGGGTGCATATGTCGTTGTCAAAACAACACAAAACTGTTGTTGCTACCTGAATTGGCATGCTGTGGGTGATAAAAGAAATATGAAATACAAATGGTTTTATAGAATATTATCAAGGACCTTGTGTGCATTCAATATGTGTGTATTGCTTGCCTGCTTTGTGAAGTTCAACTCGATTGAATGGCGCTTTGGTGATATTTCCATAGCAATGGCCTCAAACAATCTAGTGCAACACTAGGCCTGTGTGTGGTTCCCATACAATGTCTGACTGTATAATTATTTGAGAAAATAGAATTAGCTGTTGCAAACAACTTACCAACCAAATGGACCGAGAGTATAAATGCAAAAAATAGTTAATGGCCTGACGTTTCGACCCTACCAAGTCTTTCTCGAAAGCTAAATGACAACACAACAAACATGAACAGGTAACTAAGTGAAACATAAGCAGTGAAGTGGAAATACATGAATGGGGTTAGAAAGCATACATAAAAAAGCAGGGGGTAAACAATGAATAGGGGGACAAAAAGGGGGGGGGGTGAAGGGAAGGGGCTGGCTTGACCACAAGCAAGAATATGGAAACACAAAGGACAACATCGAGGGTGGTGAGGTTGGGTAAAAAGTAATTTATATTAGTGAATGAGGCTCAGGCTAAAAGGCTATGGGGAAAAAAGGAGACGGCAAAACAAAAGGTTTATTACACCAACATTCCCCAAGATGAAGGGATTGCTGCCTGCTCTTCAGCTCTGGCTAAGAGTGGTCACACATCACCGCCCATTTCAGACATTGTATCCCTCATGCAACATGTTCTAACAAAAAACAACTTTTCTTTCATGGGTAAGAATTTCCTACAGGTACAGGGTACTGCAATGGGCACACGTATGGCACCATCAATGGCGTGCCTTTTCATGAGCCATCTTGAACAGCGCATGTTGGCATCAGCCCCTTGTCGTCCCTGGGTCTGGTGTTTCACTTAGTTACCTGTTCATGTTTGTTGTGTTGTATAATTATTTACAAGCAAGTGTGTATTGGCAGCTCTCCATACACCTAGGCAGAGTATTTGTTGATAGTTACCATTATCTACACAGGTGTTCGGAAATGCAGTGTGAGAGTATTATGAGCTGGGCTTTTTCTGGACACTATCTGCTCACTGATGGTGACCATCAGATAGAATCTTAAAGATCTCACTCAACACATTGCTTACAATAACTACCCCTTTTTGTTAAAGCTGTACTTTTGTCCATGCTCGTTCCTCCATAGTAAAGCTTGAAAGGTTATAGTTGAAAGAGAAAGATCAGCCTTCTTTTTTGGACAGGCACTTTGCATTTGGCAATCTTGCTGCTTCACCAGAGAACTTCTCATCAGAATATCCTTTTAAAAGATGGGAAGCGGTTCCAGCACTAAAGCACCTGTCGTTGTCGTAGTGAGATCTGGAAATCAACCCGGCTCGGGTGATATCGGTCGTCGAACAGTCCGCCACATCACAGTTCCTGAGGTTTGTAGACCAAGATCTCCAACGCCTCTTCCAGATGGGACTCAGTTGAAGATCCTCAGCCTGGACTTGAAGAAAGATGTGAATGCAAAGGAGCATCACACCGATGAGATTGATGGAATAAAAGGTCTAGTGATAAGGAGAGGGCAAGCATTTACCTTCTTGTTAAAACTCAATCGGAGTTACGATGACAGTACTGACCAAATCACATTTGATTTTAAGATAGGTAAGTGAAACATTTTTAAAAACTCTTTCTTGTAGGTCTTCTAAATCTGAATCATAAAGGCCGGTTTATAACCGTGTCTTTTTATGATCGCCCGTCTAGATTTCCGACGCCCGACCATCGCGCGACCGACTATAACTCGGCCTTTAGAGTAGACAAAAACAACCCTAACCATTCTAAATGCAACAATACGCACAAAATGGAACTAAATGTTGTAATCTGTTGCATTCGGCAGTCAACTCGGGTGTCATTTTTTGACTGAGTGAATTTGTTGCAATCAGACTAAGTGACTTCATATTGGTGTTGCATATTGTTGAACTTGGCAGTCCACTTTGGTGCATTTGGCAGAGTTCATGGTCCATACATACAAGCAAAGTCACCAATACACTTATGTGCATACTGTTGCATTGCATATAGCAGGGCAAAGACCCTTAATCACAGTCCCGACACAAACAACATGGCTGCACAAAGTAACAACAATCCCTTGTTGCATTCTGATGTATTTGGCAGGGTATGTAGAGAGTCCCTATGGGTTGTGACCTGCTTCTAAAACTGCCCCTAAAAACGTGCCAGAAAACACTGTGCAAAATCTCTCTGTTAATCATCAAGTGTACTTGATTTTTGTGCCCACATGACTTGGGCACGGATGGAATTGGATACAAAGTGACTGACATACTTTTATTTTACAAGTCTGAAACTTGATACATACATTATATAAGGCTTTTTGTCTAACTTTTTATGGTGGATTGAGCTCAAACATTCACAGGTTTTATTTTTCACTTGTTCACATAAAGTGTGGATACTGGTCTTTCCCTTTAACCAATGTGTGTCAACGTGCCTTAAGATCCCCATTTTGTAGACACAAGTAGATAAATTGGCATAAATTAACCATTTGATTATTTATTATCCTCTCTAACCTTTAAGATTCACAACCCCAGCATCTATTTATTAAATGATCTTCATGTTTAAGAAGTTTGTCTTGTTTTGTCTTCAAGGGTCCAATCCGGTGATTCAGAAGAGAACGCGCGTCTATGCATCGACCGGTGGTCCCTCTTCAGGAGGCAAACAGTGGGAGGTTAAGATATTGGACAAGACAGAAGACACGTTGACTGTGTCTATAACTTCAGATCCTGATGCCCTGGTTGGAGAGTACTCACTCGCTGTGCACGCTAAGGTTGCAGGTAAACCAATATTTGCATCGAGAATTTTCGTTCCATCACTTATAAGACAGTGGACACTATTGGTAATTACTCAAAATAATTATAAGCATAAAACCTTACTTGGTAACGAGTAATGGGGAGAGGTTGATGGTATAAAACATTGTGAGAAACGGCTCCCTCTGAAGTTACGTAGTTTTCAAGAAAGAAGTAATTTTCCACGATTTTTGATTTTGAGACCTCAGAATTAGATTTTGAGGTCTCGAAATCAAGCATCTGAAAGCACACAACTTCGTGTGACAAGGGTGTTTTTTCTTTTATGATTATCCTGCATCTTTGACGACCAATTGAGCTCAAATTTTCACTGTTTTTAAATTTTATGCTTGTGTTGAGATACACCAAGTGAGAAGACTGGTCTTTGACAATTACCAAAGGTGTCCAGTGTCTTTAAAATGTTGGTTATATTTTCACCTAGATGGTTTGACTCTTTCAGCATCAGATATTGTGCTGATCATTAACATGTATGAACAGGGCAGACATGGTCATCTCGTGAACCTAGTAATTTTTTATTTGAAAACTAGATCATGTGCCTGATGCAAAACTCAGTTAACAGTTTGCCAGCCTACTGCTAATGGTCTGAGGGTTAAGACACCTGTTCTAGAATGCAGGTCATGGGTGCTAAAATGCTGTCTTGCGCCATCCCTTTGCCGGATAGTCCTTGCGCGCCATCAGTAATTTTTCAGACACTGTCCCAGTTCCATGCATGAAGTATATGTAGGATGATACACATGCAACATTAAAAGTGAGTCTATCCCATAGAGTTATATATAAGAACTAGAGAGCGCACTTGCCTATATACGCGCCCCGGCATGCGCACAGGGGGCCATTTTCTAAGTTGACAAAACTGGCATCTCACAGCGTGTGTTTGTGCGGCCATTTTGTAAGTTGAACAAACAGCATCGCGTGAGCGTTCAATAAAAAAAAAACTCAAACGTGTACTTATATTCAACGCGCGTGCAGAGTAATGCGCTTGTCATCTTGCGGTCCCGTGGCGTTTGTGCACGAAGGATCACCAGTGCGCCCTCTAGTTCTTATATATAATTTATGGTCTATCCACATGGAGTCTGTAAGATAGACTCTATACCAGGAATCAGTGTACTGCATGTGTGAGAACAGGCTTGCACCAATCAGGGCTAATTCAAATTCTACCAGAGGTGCTAATCGTTTTTTGTATGCAGCACTCTGCATTCTTTCCAATCAAGGTTTGGTATATGTAAAACCACTACACATAGAATTCGATTTGCCTTTAGCCACCAGACAATCTCTGAGTGGTCTAGATGGTATGACACTGCTCTGTATTTCATATTTGTATGTATTTTGTTGCATTATGGAATAAAAAAATAAAATAAAAAAATAATTGCAAAGGTCGTGGGTTCTAATCCCACCTGAGTATTAAGCCTGTGATTTTTTTTCTTCACAGAACTCGGGTAAATAAGAAATTGTTAGAGTATCCAGTGCTGACACAAATCGAATCGGTGTTCATTGGTAAAAATCCAAAATGAATATTCTTTACCCCCGATGCAAACTTTACACCTATTAAATCGTTTATTAATTTTTTATATTTTTTTAAATTTTTTTTTCAATTTGGATCATCAGCTAGCGTTGCCAATTATGTGGAGCTTCAATCCATCTATCTCTTATTCAATCCTTGGTGTGAGGAGGATCAAGTGTATCTTCAGGATGATAAGGAACTGGAAGAGTACGTCTTGAATGAGCAGGGACTGATCTGGTACGGAAACTCGGCCCAGCCGGCTAGTCGACCCTGGGGTTTTAACCAATTTGAGGAGAAGGTCTTCGAAGCTGTGATGTACCTCTTGAAGAAACATGTAAGGTTGTTTGGAATTGGAAGACCTAGAGATACTTGCTGAGCAGACATACTGGGTAAAATCTGTTGATTCTCAGAAATATGAGCATGCCCTTTAACAAATTAACTTACCTATGTTAAAGTGCTGCATGCTAGCTACTGTCCTAGCCCTATAAAGGACTCTTCCTCTGTGCTGTACACAGATACAGGGTCTTAATATTAGGGCCCATTTCTGGGGCGGAAAATTTTCAAAGCTTTGTAACTCTTATTTGTAAATCTTATTTGCAAGAAGCCATTAATTTCAACAGATTCACATTCCATGGCAGCTTACATTTTTCTGCGGTAGGTTTTGGTCATTATATATTCCTCACATGTCCGTCATTTTCGTGAAATAATGCAGCTCCCAACGTGAACAAATTTCCATTGTGATTGTATTCTCACAGTGTTGTCTGCTGCCATGCATACACGTATACATTTGCGTGCAAGACGCAAGACATAAGTTAATGTAACTCTTGCTGGTCACCTTATCTTGACTGCATGTACAGTGGTAACGCGCAAATGCAACGCAAGCTATGCGCGTTATTCGTCTTGTGTACGCACGGCAGACTCTGAGAAAACGATAAAAAACGGGAACTTCTTTTTGTTGGGAGCTGCATTATTCACAAAAATTACAGATTTGTTAAGAATACATGTATATGAAACCATAACCCACCGCAGAAAAATGTATGCTGCCATGTGGAACGTGAATCTGTTGAAATTAGTGGCTTCTTGCCAGTAAGATTCAGGTTATGAAGGTTTATGGACCCTGATATCCAGGACGTCACTGTAGTATAAAATGAAATGTAAGGTCGCCAGGGCTAGCTACTGTCCCATAATCTTCTGTTTTCAATTGAAAGATCCCCATTTGATTGCAACAGTAATTCGTTTTCAAATTCTTTTGAAGGATGTATTAGTCTTTGTAAATCCTTTATGTAGAAAGTAATTGTTGAACTATTCTTTATTTTGTCTGGATTTGTTATTCTTTGTTTCAGGTGAAAGAAGGTGCTTTAGGAAGCCCTGTCCTTGTTGCTCGTACCATGTCAGCAGCTGTTAATTCCCAAGATGACAATGGAGTATTGTCAGGCAAATGGGGTGGGGACTATTCACCCCATACCAGACCCACAAAATGGACTGGAAGCCAAGCCATTCTTGAGGTAAAGCATGATTCTCAAAGTTCTGTTTTGGGTTTAGCCTTTTATTTGTGGAAGTGTCGTGACCATGCAGCAGTTAAGATCACCGAATACTCTGGTGTTTATGATCAGCATAGTGTGGGTTCGAATCCCCCAGCCGTGACGCTTGTGTCCTTAAGCAAGACACTTGACCATTGCTTCGTCCTTCGGATGGGACGTAAAGCCGTTCTTCCCATGTGTTGTGTAACGCAAGAACCTCATAATTCATAACTTCAATAACCCATCTTTCTGTATAATGTATAGTATACTAAGCGCAGATACTTTGCAATAGACTTTGATATTAATATTACTATTCTTCAATACAAACTCTTATCTTTGGCCTGCTGTGTAAGATCTTTTTAATCACATCACTAAACGTTGCTGGTAGAGATGACCGACATTGGTTACTTACAACTCCAATAAAAAAATAATGAGGTATAATTTGATTCAATTTTAAGAATTTTATGAATTTGATTCAATTCCGCTAAACTATTGTAAAAACCAAAATCAAAACGTCGCAGTATATTGCATACTACAAATATCAAAAAATTTAGTAATAAAAATGTGGTATTAAGGAACACAACTATAAAAAAAAATACAAATTACTGAACAATTTTAAAGATTGCTTTTGGGATCTCAAACTTTTGGATCCTAAGGTAAAATTGCTATTTCTCTGATGATGTCATCAAATACCAAAACTTATTGTTGAATTTGCAGAAGCACTTAGAAAGTAAAGCTCCAGTTCGCTACGGGCAATGCTGGGTGTTTTCTGGAGTCTTGACAACTGTCTTGAGATGTCTTGGCATTCCTTCCAGGAGTGTAACCAACTACTCATCAGCTCATGACACCGATAGCAGCCTGACCATTGTGAGTTTTTCCCCAGTTCTTTCATTTACATGTACACTGCATCAAATTTCTTGAATCTCCTTTGTAGCTATCAGCTGATTTGTTTCTCAATTTTGCTTTCTCACAAGTGCCAGTTAAAAAACTGAACAATTTAAAGCGCAATACAAACTCTTTTGTACCTGTCACTTTAAAATGTTCCAATCAGACAAGTACAAATTTCATACTAATTAAAGGATCTTTCTTTGCTTTCTCTATTCATATGTTTTTCTTGTCTATTTTATTTATTCTTTCAGACTTTAAAAACATCAATAACACACAGCAACAGTAACAGATAATGAAGGATTTAAAACAATGAGAGACATTGTAGGGCTTGCCCCAAAGTGTACCAAATCACTATCCAAATGGATTTTTGTGCTCTGCCCAAATGAGGGAGGGAAGACTTTTTGGTCATGTCTATGACATGTATAGTGAGGAGCTACGTCATAGGTTTGGGGCTTTGGACATTTAGACAACTCATTTTTATTTCACTCTTCTCTTCATTCTCGCCTTTAGGACAAACATTTTTCACCTGATGGAACTCCAGCAGATTTCTACAACAACGATTCTGTGTGGAACTTTCATGTGTGGAATGAGTGTTGGATGACTCGACCGGATCTTCCAGCAGGGTTTGGGGGCTGGCAAGCAGTGGATGCAACACCACAAGAGACAAGCGAGGGTAAGAAGACATCAGAGCCTTTGTTAAATTTAAGCTGTACAGGTTTTATTTCAGTTCACTCCGTAAGAATGGGGATAGAGCCACTATAAGCGGGGCCCGCGCAAAACTAGAAAATATTAGAACAGGTATAAACGAGACTGGGAAAGAACCATTAGGGGCCCCCCCCCCCCCCCCCCCCCTGAAGCTGGAAAACATGCGTTATGGGCGAACAGTGGCAAGCAACGCACAATGCCAACGCACGGGATAGTGGGGACGGGATGAGGCAAGGAGGCGCGTGATTATGGGACGGGGAGAGAGAGGGGTACACGCTTCGCGCAGCATCCCGCTAGTAGTAATTGTTTTGCTTCACTAAACTATAAAACTTTCGTTTTGTTTCTGGACAGGTATTTTCTGCACTGGGCCCTGCTCAGTTAAGGCAATCAAAGATGGCCACGTCTACTACCCATATGATGCAAAGTTTGTCTTTGCTGAAGTCAACGGGGACATTGTCAATTGGGAGGCAAGTACAAAAGGGAACCTGGGGTCGATTTCACGAAGAGTTAGGACTCTACAATAGGCCTAATAACTTAGGACTAGTTCAAGGAGATATTAAAAACTTAAGGGTAGTCCTAAGTTAGGACGAGTAACTCATCCTAACGCGAGATTTGACAAGTCTTAACTCTTTGTGAAATCCACCCCTGCCTTCTTTAAGATATACTTTTCCATTCTGGCCCCAGCTGCTGGAGCAGAAAATGTTGCTTCACAATTAATTGCTAAGCAAAAATCAGCCAGCAGGATACCTGTTACAGACATTTGATATGTTATTTTGGCTGGTAGTCTTATTCTGGTAAGCATTATTATTTTATGCTTAGCTACTTTGTGCAGAGCATATGTAATTGTTGATTGATTTTCTTAGTCATATTTGTCATCGTCTGTTTATTCTGAAATTTCAAATGGAACAATCAAGAAAGCAGATTTCTAACAAAAATCCTTGTCAACATTCTTGAAGCTGACAATATTGCTAATGTTATGTGCGGAATTAAAACCCACACCCTGATAACTTCACCACTTACTTGCAGGTGAAAAGCAGTGTTGAATTGCTTGATGATTTTATACGTTTGCGTGTCAAAAATCATGTAGTCGGCAGGAACATCAGTACAAAAGAAGTTGGGAAGAAAGATCGAAGAGACCTGACACTGGATTACAAGTACAAAGATGGTAGGCAGTTTTGTGAAAACGGGGAAAACTTTCTTGAGAAATCTTTCAGAAGTTGCTATGGTTGGAATCAGAAATTGGTCACTTTCTGCATTTAGCTGACATTGAATGAAAGTACTCATCCATTGTTTAAATACATTATGCTTAAATACATCAGGCAAGAAAACTGTTAAACAATGATTGAAAACATTTCAGCTATGAAGCTGTTCGGGCCTTGGAGATGTTCAAATATATTTCCAACAAAGGATTTGAGTCGTATAAAAACACTTTGAAAGTGTTCTACATAGTTTTTTTTATCGAGAGTAGGCCTAATGCATTTTATCAAGGTGATTATGGCATTCTTGAATATTGTTCATTCTTCAAACATTGATGCCTAGATGGTCTGAAAAGAAATACAACACCCTGTTTTCTCTCACACAGCCGTTCAGCAGCTTTTCAAATGTTGTACATAAAGGAATGCTGTCTGCAAAATGATCATTTTTGTATATGTTTTGCAGACACAGTTTCTCTATTTCAATCACTGCCGATGTTGAACTAGCTTCTTTTTTTTTTCACGACTAAGGTTCTGATGAGGAACGAGCCGCCGTGAAGTTAGCAGCTGGATATGGAAGCAAGCCCTTTGTATATGACGTGCCTAATACCACAGACGATGTTGACATGAGTGTGGAAGTCACCCCAAATGTGTACATTGGCGCAGATTTTGAAATCCCCATCCTAGTGGAAAACAAAAGTTCAGAGCAAAGAACTATTTCAATCAACTTTGCTCTGCATTCATGTTACTATACAGGTATGCAATTTTTCTTTTCTGGTTCTCTGGCTACTTTATGAGTTTTTTGGGGTAGGGTTGGGACGTTGTTGAACTGATTTGCATGCAGTCACAACCAGACAACACTCAAGTGTTGATACTGATTTTTTAGTCTTGTATGATGAAAACTTACAGATGACTTGAGATTGGAGTAAAGATGACTTGGTTTAAGGGATAATTGCTTTATTTGAAGAAAGACTGCTTGAGGAAAAATTTTACGAGTAACATGGAAATGAAGATGTAGGATGAAAGATCTGTGTAATTGATTAAGACTATATTATTGAGGTGTCTCCTTTATCGTGTCTCCTCAGGATGGCTAGTACAATTTAAAAAAACCACGAGTCAGTTTGTGAAGTTAAAGACAATTGAACATGTTGAATGTTTTCTTCAATTGTCATGACAAATGAAAGGTTTTTTTAAATAAGAAAACAAAACTCAACTTGGCACATGGAAACTCTTTTGTAGGGGGGACAGAGAGGAATTTTGCACAAAAATCGACACAAATTTCAATTTCTGAAAGTGGGTAAAAAGTCTGTTTTGCTTTCTCTGTCTAGTTTTCTCTCTCTCTCCTTGCTCTGTCCCAATTTCCCCCACTATTTTTACGGATTTGGGATAGCAGTTGCTCCCCTGTTCCCCCGGGTCTAACAATGCAGCAGCCAAATTCACGGAACACTAGGATTTATCCAATTCTTAGGTATGGTTGAATGCGTCCTATTGCTATGGATATGGAACTTAACTTGACCCAAGTCCTAAGATCCTAAGTTAGGAAGAGTTTGGTGAAATCGACGGCTGGGCACTCACCTTTGCCCAGTGAATATTATGCCCCAGAGTGGGAAAAAATTACATAAGATCAATGAAATTATGGTTTGTTTCTCTTTTTATTTTTATCTTTCCAGGTGTCATCGCTAAGCAGATCAAGACAGAACCAACAAGACAATTTATTCTTGGACCCAATGAATCAAAACGAGTAATATACCATGTGGATTCTGACGAGTACTTGGACAAATTGGTGGATCAGACAGGTTTGAAAATGACTGTTGTCGGCCATGTTGAGGTAAATTGCTCTTTGTAAACTTTTCATGTAAAAAGATTCATTCAAAAAAGAAAGAACAAAATGAATTAAAATCGATTCTCCTTCCTTCTTTTCAATCCTAGGGGCAGAGGGACAACTGCCCTCCTGAATTTGGGCAAAAAAGAGGGGAAATGTAAGGAACAGCGAGAAGGAAGAACCAAATTTACAGAAAATCTTACTTGTGTAAAATTTCTTGCAAATCAACCCCTCTTCTGCCGTGTCTGCCAACCTTAACCAAAGAGCTACCTATACAGGTTCTAATCCGTGACACTTGCTTCCTAGAGCAAGAGACTTATTATACTGCTTGTCATTTTCTATTGGGTGACTGCAAGAATAGAATAAGTTGCATCTGAATGAATAGCATACCTGAGCACACATTTTCCTGCCGTTGCACATAAAAGCACATAAAGAAAATAGTACCTATATAGAACAAGAGAGAAGAGAACAGACAAGAGAGAAGAGGGAACAGTAAGATGAAGGGAAAGAAAAGATAAAAAAGACTACTAAAAAACTGTTTGAAACAAATGTCATAGTAATAATATCAAAGTCTTATACAGCGCATGTATCTACCAACAAGGTACTCAAGGCGCTGTCTTTAAAGACACTGGACACCTTTGGTAACTGTCAAAGACCAGTCTTCTCACTTGGAGTATCTCATAATATTACAAAATAGCAGACCTGTGAAAATTTGAACTCAATTGGTCATCAAGGTTTCGAGATAATAATGGAAGAAAAAACACCCTTGTCACACGAAGTTGTTAGCTGTCAAATGCTTGATCTGAAAATCCAATTCTGAGGTCTCAAATATCAAATTCAAATATTTTAGAGGAAAATTACTTCTTTCTCTACGTTACTTTGGAGGGTGCCGTTTCTCACAATGTTTTATACTATATACCATTAAAGGTAGTGGACACTATTGGTAATTGCCAAAGACTAGCCTTCACAGTTGGTGTATCTCAACTCATGCATAAGATAGCAACCCTGTGAAAACTTGAGCTCAATCGGTCATCGAAGTTGCGAGATAATAATGAAAGAAAAATAACCCTTGTCACAAGAACTTGTGTGCGTTTAGATGGTTGATTTCGAGACCTCAAGTTCTAAATCTGAGGTCTCGAGATCAAATTCGTGGAAAATCACTTATTCCTTGAAAAACTATGGCACTTCAGAGGGAGCTGTTTCTCACAATGTTTTAAACCATCAACCTCTCCCCATTACTCGTCACCAAGAAAGGTTGTATGCAAACAATTATTTTGAGTAATAACCAATAGTGTCCAGTGCCTTAAAATATGTCCATAGTGCCACTATCCTGAATGTGTGAGGGTAACTGATTCCAAAGGAACGGTCTAGTGTAATCATAATTATTACGTAATATGCCTATTTCTTTAATCTTGATAGGAAACAGGCCAGGACTTTGGGGATGAAGAAGATTTTCGCCTACGTACACCTGACCTTGAGGTCAAGCTGATCAATCCAGATGAAGCCATACAGTTTGGACGTAAAATAGAAGTAGAGATCAGTTTTACCAGTCCACTGGAGAAGAAACTCACCCACTGTGAGTTTGACATTGAAGGACGCGGTTTGCTGGCTCCTACAAATATCCAACATGGGTGAGATTATTTTGTTTGGAAAGTAACAATTGTGTGTATTGCTTCCACACACTGCTATTAGTAGTATAGCCTACTGCCAACGGGTCCTTTGTTTGCTCTGCAGCCAAACGCAGGCAGAAAACAAACCAACTCAAATTCCGTTCGATGTGAAACACACTGATTTATTTATTCTTCAAGAAAAAAGCATGACCATTTAATGCACTCACTGAACTCAGCAACTTTTTTGTGTAACACAACTTATAACCTTGCACAAAAAAAAATGCAAAGAGTCAGTTATCTTGCCTCCAGGCCAACATTTTCCAGCTGACGTGAGCGCAACGCAACAGTCTATACTTTCGGTCCAATCTCTCTCTCTCTCTCTCTCTCGAGCGTTCTCACGCCGGCTGTTGCAATGGCAGTTATCCAGGGGGTAGCAATTTCTGTCACAGTAGTTTACCAAGTTCAAATTTTAACTCTCCATTTTTAGCTCAAAATACTGAAATGTTCAATAGAGCCAAGCTCTGGAACTTGTTTCCTCCTCAACACAAACTTCCACAAGTCTCTCCACTTTCAAAAGATTATTTAAATCTATCCTATTTCAAACTTACTTGCTGATAGCTTGCTTTTCATGTAGTATTTATTTACCCTTCTGACCTGATAAGTGATCTGTAGTGTTTTTCCTTTGTATGTATATTTTTGCATTGTGTTTAGGCATGGACCTCCATGGTTTAGGTAAGTTCTTCTGTATAATATGTTGAATACAGCTTGCTGATTGAGCCCCCGCCTCATGCCATGTATTTTGCCCTCAAAATTACTTTGTTCTCTTATGGCTCTTGTGCTCAAAGAGCAAGCCTGTTGGGGGACCATGCTTAAAATATCTGCTTCTCAGTGGGCTCAGCTGCAGTAGCTTTGTAAATTGAGTTTGAATAACTACGTTCTATTTGTAGATTGTAAATGTATCAGACTGATCTTGATACTTGGGACAAACAAATAAACTTGAAACCTGAAACCTAATTAGTACAGTGACTAGAGACAAACTAGAGGATTGATATAGCAAATGGAAAAGCACTGTATTTGTTTTGTCTTTACTTTTGAAGAAGTTTCTAGTAGACAGGGTTTTTTAAAGGAATTTGTAAATGACTGTTATGTCACAAAACAGAGAGTTTTATTACAATTTGTAAATTATTCTTTGTTTTCTTTTCTTGTCTGAATTTTATTTTGACTACAGGGTGATTGAAGCAAAAGACACAACCAGCAGAACGGTTAGTGTGTATCCAGTCAAAGCAGGGAAGAGGACTCTGGTCATCACATTCGAATCAGATCAACTCTCACAGGTCACTGGTGAGTTGGAGTTGGATATTCAGAGATAAAAGAGTTGAACGCTAAGCAGAGGAAGTCATCAAAGTGAAGCCGAGAATTGTGACTTCTCCTTTAAGGTCTACTTCAGTAATGGCTATTTGCTTACTTAAAAGTGCTTACAAACACCTGTTTCAGCTTACAGGGTTACCTCTGAACTTCTGTACTAGCCGTGAAATCAAAGAATGCTAAGTAATGTGAAGTATGCATGTGTACATTTTCTGCTACAGTACATGCTTATTACTTGCTTATGGTATGACTCATTCCTCCATGTTCACAGTAAGCAGAGCTATGAAAATGGGGGCTCTTGTCGTGGAGAATTAAGGCCATGTCACACAGGCGAGTTACAGGCAACCAGGCCCAGGCAATCTCCAAGAAGAACAAACATTCACATGTCAATTTCCACGTGTCTTTCTTGGAGACAGTAAAATAGTGTGGACAAATCTGTTGTTCTCTTTGCGTGCAGTGCAGTTGGTTGCCTCCAAGTTGCCTGTAAAAATTGCCCTGTGTAACAAGGCCTTTAGAGTTATAGATACACAGACTAGTTAGAATTACCGTTAGACGTCTGTAAGGCAGTAACTGTTGGTTTGTTCCAATTCTGAAGGACAAAGGTGGCTACCTGTTAGGACAGCTTTGATTAGATAATCATAAGAATTAGTATCAGGTGTTTAAAAGGGAAGGTAGCTTTTACACTGTTATTTAATTTAAAACCAGGGAGGAAGATGGCGTCTACTCCTTTGGTTCAAAGTTTCCCCTAAAAAAGGCAAAAACTAAAACCCTCTCTGCAATGAAAATTTCACAAAATTCAATGCCCACTTAAAGGGACACGTTGCCTTGGATCGGGTGAGTTGGTCTATGAAAAGTGTTTGAACCTGTTTGTTATCAAATTTATAGGATCAGAAAGATGATTTTAATGTAGAATATGATGATCCACACGAACCAACACTGTTGACCATTTTGTGGAGTCAAAAACTTACTCCATAAAATGGCGTGCCGTGTTCATGATGTAAAAGAAAAACCGTGCAATTTTGAGGCGTGTCTGTGTGGATCATTATATGTTCTACATTTAATACATCTTTCTGATCATATAAGTTTTATAACAGGTTCAAACACTTTTCATAGACCAACTCGCCCGATCCAAGGCAATGTGTCCCTTTAAGCTCTTAAAATCAAAACTGTTTCCATCATTCCACCGTTGTGCTGATTCAATTTGCTGAATTATGGAAAGAAAATGAAAACTTCTATAAGACAACCAACTTGTTTCACTCGACATCACTGATAAATTTGAAGTGAAAACACCATCAACTGTTATTACTATGTGTGAGATTTAGATCATGTTTATACTTGTCTAGTTTTGAATGCTGCAACCAAAATAAGCAAGAATGATTAGAAGGGTCTTCATATGATATTTCCTTGACTTTTGGACAGTGTCTCAGTCAAAATGTTTCTCTAGAGGACTAGTACTGTTGTGAACTTAATAATCAATGAGCATTCAGATTCTAACTAATCAATTTTGTTTTAACTTACCAATTCTGAACAAAAATTAGAAAAAAGGGGTGGGAAAATTTGAGAATCTTTTTGAGATTGTATAGAGAGAGGAGCATGTGTTATTACTGAAACTGAAGTGCCAAAATGTCAATAGGCAAACTTCACCATTGTTAATACTTTGGTCAAGTACAGAACAGGTAGTCTGCTGCCCCCAATGTATCATATTTTTTTAATGAAATAACTGTTTGTATATTATTTGAGTAGTTGTATCTGAATTTTGGTTTCATATTTTGCACTCAAAGGGGATGTAAAAAATGCTTTGTTTATAAGCTACCCCAGGCGGCAAAATGAATTTGGTACACTGCTGCCCCCATTGTATCATATCTTTATAAGATCTTTAATAACCTATAATCTAAGGCCCTTTTCGAAATAACGGCTTCGGCTTTGGATTCGGGCTTCAGGCTCCGTCCTGTCGTCTGAAGCCCTGAGCGCTAAGGCAAATGTATGGCAGTTGTCAAAACAACCGCGGGCCAAGCTAGCTTGAGCCAAATCCAAAGCCGAAGCCGTGGTTTCGAAAAGGGCCTAAATGGCAATATTATGTTTCTTTTACTTTTATGTAAGCTACCACAGACAGACAATAAGCCATGTTGAGATCCCTTATAAAAATGTACCATTCGGTACCATATAAATTACCATTGTTATTACCATTGTATGGTATTAAATGGTGTTATCTTAATGGTAATCTGAATGGTTTTCAGTAGCCTTCAATTACCATTCAACCAATGGTGTTATCGGACATTTATATGGTAAAATAAATGGTATTAGGTGGTAATTATTATTCGGTTGGTAACCATTAGGAGGGTAAACTAAATGGTATCTTGAATGGTATTAGAACTAGATGGGAAGATTAAACGCAATGGTAAACCAAATGGTATTTAGGAAGGACTGAATGGTATTTGGAAGAGTAATCCGAATGGTAGTCTGGACTCTGAATGGTATTTAGAAGAGCAATCCGAATGGTATACGGAACATTAATCTGAATGGTATTTGGAAGAGTAAACCGAATGGTACCATTGATTGTACCATTGATTGTACCATTGGTTGTACTGTTGACCGTACCATTGGCTGTACCATTGGTTGTACCATTGGCTGTACCATTGGCTGTACCATTGGCTGTACCATTGGCTGTACCATGGCTGTACCGTTGACTGGTACCATTGGCTGTACCGTTGGCTGTACCGTTGGCTGTACCATTGATTGTACCATTGGCTGTACCATGGCTGTACCATTGGCTGTAACGTTGACTGTACCATTGGTTGTACCATTGGCTGTACCATTGGCTTTTTATGAAGGTAAATAACAGAGAATAATTTACACCTTAGAGAATAACATTTTCCCAAATCACAATTGAGTACACTACAGAACAGAACAGGGGGTTCAATCTCTTTTTGGAGTAATTAGCTTAAATGAGGGTCTTGTCACTGTGCTTCACCATGCTGCTGGCCTTCCGTTAAAGATGGTAATGAAGATCTGACAGCAACCCTTGAGAAGAATCAGATAAGTTGTTTGAACTGTTGAAGAAAGCGAAAAAAGAAAACAAAATCATTTTAATCATTAAGATCAATTCCAATCTGTAAGCAATTTGGTTCTAGTTTCCAGACGCCACTGCATTTCAAGTTTTAAACTTTTTTAATCTTCGTCCACTTATACTATCAACCTCTCCCCATTACTTGTTACCAAGTAAGGTTTTATGCTTATAATTATTTTTAGTATACCAAAAGTGTCCACTGCTTTTAATTTTAAGATTTTTTATTATATTAGATTAGCCGGCAACTGCAGACGACATGGTTTTTCAGTGCATATTATAATAACTCTTAATTTCAAACGTGTTGACCTTTGTTGGCCTCATCATTTGTTGTGATCGATTCCTGTAACTGCATTGGTATAATTTTGGGGGGATGTGTATCTTCAACAAACATTGAATTATCAAGAAGGATCAACAACTTTTTTCCTCCACAAAATTTCCGAAAAAAAAAATAATAATAAAAAAAAAATAAACAAATAATTCAAAAGTTAGTACAAGATACTTACCACAGAATCCTACACAGTGCTAACGCATAGGGCCAGAAGCCTACACAGTGCTAATATAAAGCATAGGGCCAGAATCCTACACAGTGCTGAAGCATAGGGGGAAGAATCCTACACAGTGCTAAAGCATAGGGCCAGAATCCTACACAATGCTGAAGCATAGGGCCAGAATCCTCATTGATATCAACATCCAAATAATATAAAAATGGTCTAGTAGCATGGAAACTGTTTCATGTAACATACATTATAGTATAATGGACTATCATTATTTAAAGGCAGTGGACACTATTGGTAATTGTCGAAGACTAGCCTTCACAGTTGGTGTATCTCAACATATGCATAAAATAACAAACCTGTGAAAATTTGAGCTTAATTGGTAATCAAACTTGCAAGATAGTAATGAAAGAAAAAAACATCCCTGTCACACTAAATCTGAGGTCTCGAAAACTATGGCAACTTCAGAGGGAGTCGTTTCTCACAATGTTTTATACTATCAACCTCTCCCCATTACTCGTCACCAAGAAATGTTTTATGCTAATAATTATTTTGAGTAATTACCAATAGTGTCCACTGCCTTTAACTATTGTGATTTAACCTTATACATTTCTGATCAAGCCAAATGTGTTATATTGTACTATTCCAATAAACAAAATCACAAAACATTGATAAAAAATGCTTGACTTATGCCTTGTGATTTTATTTATTTGTATTATTTGACCACATTTTTGAAGTTCGAATCATTCCGCGAGATCTTGCGGGAGCCAGTTTGCCCCTTTGATCTTGGACAGGCACCGGTGATTGGAACCAGCTAAAGCAACCGACAGGTACCCGATTTCCACGCTACGCGAAATAAACATCAACAGAGATAGTAGAGGTCTGGGTACTCGACGGCTTGATACCGTGACTCGATATTCAAAATGGCCACCAGCCATGCTTTATTTTGTCAACACCGTGAATATACTTACGATGATTTGATGTGATTTAATGTCTTTATGGGTAAGCTTTATCGTGTAGTTTATTCAAGTTCATAATGTAGAATAGGATGAAGGCCTCGTAGAAGGCGTGTAACCACCTAGTTTGCCATAAAACGGGCAATTCTTGTCGCAATTTTATTCCACCTTCATGCTCAACATAAACAACGGCAATCCGGAAGTAGCTGTAACGTTAGAGCATAGGTCATTGCATTGTCATTGCCAATTTGCCGTCAATCAGATACTGGATGAAGAATTCCTCCATGATCTGATGAAACAATCGACTTTTCTGTGTAGTTCTTAAATAGATTATCTACTTCAATTTGTGTCGGCCACTCCTACGTGTTTCTATGTCAGTTTTTGTTTACATGTTATGAAACACTGAGCTGTCGTAAACTGTTTACCAACCAAAATGACCGGTGCTCTGACATTCGGAGTCGTAGGCCTACCATCCAAAAGAATTGATACATCATGTTTAAGCCTTTGCAGATTGCCTTTCTCATATCAAGTTGTAAATCTAAAACTGGTTTGCCACCTATACTGCCAAATGATAGTGTAAATTTTTAAAGTCTGAACATGGTCTGATTAAAACTGGCGGGTTTTTTATTTTTAGTTTTTTAATCGTCTGAAATTTCATCCAGATGTGTAATGAAGGACGAGGTGCACAGAAAAACCTTGGTCTGAGTAGTAGGCAACTTTTTGAGATATTGTCTAGTTTTCGATGCCCCCAAATCAAGATTAAAATTAATATTAATTTGAGGCCCTTCCAATTGTTCCAGAAATCTGTAATCCGTAGAGCCTCTTTTGCACATAAAGAACTTTCTTTGGTTAAATTTTTAGGCAAATCCGAGATAATTTTTTTTTTTGAGGGTGAAAAAACGTCAAGTTATACCCCACGCCGTTTTCTCAAAAATCTGCCGAAAAAAATTGTGTTTTTCAAAATCGCCTGAAAACTTGGGTTCAGTCGTCTACCTTAGTAACTTTTTGATGTAATTGTTTTTATTGCCTGATTTTCGATATAACAATGTCTCAAATAGTCGGCGAGTACCCACCAAGAACACTGGTGGAAATTCAAAGAAGTATATTCCCGCCGTCATGTTGATCCCAGCTAGCCTACTAAAGACTCAGCCACCCAACCCCAGTGTACCCCGCTACCCTTTCCACAGCGACCGACAATCCCCAATTCCCATCGAAATGCCAGACCAACTTCCCCTGTGAACTAATTTTCTATACCTACATCGTGTGCCTTCGACTCAAATAATTATTTTGTAAGTCCCCTATTATGCCTATGTTTCCTTGTAAACCAATGCGCCATACTTACAGCGTGTGCCTTCCATCCACTCACCAATTTTTTAAATCGCAACCAAAGAGTCCCCTGTCTACCCGTCAGTAAAGCGTATGCCTTCCACTCTCAAATTATTTACCTAGTACAAAGCAAGGATTTCCCTATGCCATTGTACCATGCGTACCATTTCCCCATTAATTAAACTAACTGTCTATCTTTATGCCTACAGCGTGTGCCTTCAACTCGTCGAATACTTTGTAAGTCCGAACACAAGAGTCCCCTATCTACTATCAATACCCGTCAGTAAAAGCGTATTATGCCTTCCACTCGCAAATTATTTACCAAGTCCAAAGCAAGGATTTCCCTATGCCATAGTACCATGCGTACCCCTTTTCCCATTTTAAACTTTACAGTGTGTATATTTTAACTCAAATATGTTTTAAGTCCGAACCAATGAGTTTCCCATGCCTATGTAACCAGCCCACAACTTGTGCATTTCACTCGAAATTACTAAGTATAAAGCACTGATTTTACTATGCCATAGCATCATGTGGAAAGTGTTCCCCTCGCAAATTATATACCAAGTATAAAGTAAAGTATAAAGCATTGATATTCCCATACCATAGTATCCTATGAAAAGTATTCAACTCGCAAATTATACACTAAGTTTAAAGCATTGATATTCCCATACCATAGTATCCTATGATGAGTATTCAATTATATACTAAGTATAAAGCACTGAAATCCCATGCCATAGCTCTCTGTGTAAAGTATGAACCGAAGGTTTATCAGGTCTAAAATGCGAATTATCCTGGGGGGACCCAAGTGGGTGTCGTGGGTAGGTGTCGGCCTCCCAAGCAAAGGGTCCCCGGTTCGAACCCCGGTGGTGGCAGCGCGGTTGCCGTCCGAGAAGTCTCGACTCACCAGACAGTGGCACACACCGCGCAGTGGCACTCACCGCTAGCACTCGCTGAGGAAAGAAACTTTAAACTTAAAACTTAAAACGAACCTATGCTCTTTTTTATATAAGTTTCAAAAAAATAAAAAATAAAACATTTTTAAAACGTCTCCAATTTTTCTGGAGCTGGATTCGATCCCGGGACCCTCCGGTCCAGAGACCAGAGCCCTTCCACTGGGCCACTGCTCCTTCTTACTAATATGCGTTCGAGTTTTATTTTAAACCTTCGTATGAACAACTTTAAATCAAAACGTAGTAAAATAACACCCGGGAATCGAACCCCGTACCATTTGGTGTAGAGTCCGGAGCCCTTCCATTGAGCCACGTCTCCTCTTACTTTTATGGCGTTCGAGTTTAATTTTAAACCTTGGTATGAACAACTTTAAATCAAAACGTAGTAAAAGAACACCCCGGGAATCGAACTCCGTACCATTGGGTGTAGAGCCTGGAGCCCTTCCATTAGGCCACTACTACTCTTACTTCATTTGCGTTCGAGTTTAATGTTATACCCTAGAATGAACAACTTTAAATCAAAACGTAGTAAAAGAACACACGGGAATCGAACCCCGTACCATTGGGTGTAGAGCCCGGAGCCCTTCCATTGGGCCACTACTCATCTTACTTCATTTGCGTTCGAGTTTAATGTTATACCTTAGAATGAACAACTTTAAATCAAAACGTATTATAGCTTATGCCTTCCACTCGCAAATTATTTACAAGTGTAAAGCAAGGATTTCCCTATGCCATAGGATACCGCGCAAACCAATGTTCTCAAGCCTACTAAAAGAACACAGATCGGGAATCGAACCCCGTACCATTGGGTGTAGAGCCCGGAGCCCTTCCATTGGGCCACTACTACTCTTTCTTCATTTGCGTTCGAGTTTAATGTTATACCCTAGGATGAACAATTTTAAATCAAAACGTATTATAGCTTATGCCTTCCACTCGCAAATTATTTATTAAGTGTAAAGCAAGGATTTCCCTATGCCATAGGGTACCGCGCAAACCAATGTTCTCAAGCATACTAAAAGAACACAGATCGGGAATCGAACCCCGTACCACTGGGTGTAGAGCCCGGAGCCCTTCCATTGGGCCAATACTACTCTTACTTCATTTGCGTTCGAGTTTAATGTTATACCCTAGAATGAATAATTTTAAATCAAAACGTATTATAGCTTATGCCTTCCACTCGCAAATTATTTATTAAGTGTAAAGCAAGGATTTCCCTATGCCTCAGGGTACCGCGCAAACCAAAGTTCTCAAGCATACTAAAAGAACACAGATCGGGAATCGAACCCCGTACCATCGGGTGTAGAGCCCGGAGCCCTTACATTGGGCCACTACTCATCTTACTTCATTTGCGTTCGAGTTTAATGTTATACCTTAGAATGAACAACTTTAAATCAAAACGTATTATAGCTTATGCCTTCCACTCGCAAATTATTTACAAGTGTAAAGCAAGGATTTCCCTATGTCATAGGATACCGCGCAAACCAATGTTCTCAAGCATACTAAAAGAACACAGATCGGGAATCGAACCCCGTACCATTGGGTGTAGAGCCCGGAGCCCTTCCATTGGGCCACTACTACTCTTTCTTCATTTGCGTTCGAGTTTAATGTTATACCCTAGGATGAACAATTTTAAATCAAAACGTATTATAGCTTATGCCTTCCACTCGCAAATTATTTATTAAGTGTAAAGCAAGGATTTCCCTATGCCATAGGGTACCGCGCAAACCAATGTTCTCAAGCATACTAAAAGAACACAGATCGGGAACCGAACCCCGTACCACTGGGTGTAGAGCCCGGAGCCCTTCCATTGGGCCACTACTACTCTTACTTCATTTGCGTTCGAGTTTAATGTTATACCCTAGAATGAATAATTTTAAATCAAAACGTATTATAGCTTATGCCTTCCACTCGCAAATTATTTATTAAGTGTAAAGCAAGGATTTCCCTATGCCATAGGGAACCGCGCAAACCAATGTTCTCAAGCGTAGAAAAAGAACCCAGACCGGGGTTCGAACCCTGTACCATTGGGTGTAGAGCCCGGAGCCCTTCCATTGGGCCACTACTACTCTTACTTCATTTGCGTTCGAGTTTAATTTTATACCCTAGAGTGAACAACTTTATATCAAAACATATTGTAACTTATGCCTCCCACTCGCATTAATTATTGATTAGGGGGTTAAGCAAGGATTTCCCTATGCCGTAGGGTACCGCGTAAACCAATGTTCTTCAACGCAGAAAAAGAACACACACCGGGGTTCGAACCCAGCACCTTTGGCTTCAGAGTCCAGAGCCCTACCACTGTGCCACTGTCCTTCTTCATAACAAAAGGTTCGAGTTTAAATATAAACCTTAGAATGAATTCAACTTTAAATCAAAACGTAATAGCGGGTGCTTCCACTCGCATGTTATTTATTAGGTATAAAGCAAGGTTCCGCTTAAACCAATGTTCTTACGAGTAGAAAAAGACACGCGCCGTGGCTCGAACTCAGTACCTTTGCGCTCAGAATCCGGAGCTCTACCACTGGGCCACCGCTCTTCTTATGAACAATGGGTTCGAGTTTAATTATAAACCTTAGAGTGGACAACTTTAAATCAAAACGTATATAGCGAGTGCCTTCCACTCGCGTGTTTTACAAAGATTGGGACTGGGTACAACAGAGTTGAAGCATGCACAAATTCGACGGTGTTTGACACAATTAAAATGCACGGGACTAAAACGGGTCTATCTAACTGAGAAAATATCAGCGATTGAAAAAGTCTCTAGAAGCCGGGCAAATCGGGCGAATCAGGCGAATGGGGGGGGGGGGGCATATTCAAACAGGGGGCGTAACATTGTGACCAACAAAACCATTTATTATTATATGTAATAAATATTTGATAGTCTAAGGAAATTGAACTCTAAATAAGACACGGGACGGAGTATTCTTTATGTTTTAATTCAATATTTTGTTTAATGTTTGAGTTTCTACATTTCACACTATGACTGCTCTTTAAATCAATATAAAAAGAATTCAGACAATAATTGACATACACATTCAAATTTATTTTAAGCAGCAATTTTTTATTTATTTTTATTTATTTAAATAATTAAAATCATTTAACTTAAAATTTAAACGTCAAGTGTTTGTGCATCGTAAAAGAATTTTGTTTTTCTCCTAAGGCGATCAGAGAATACTGACCGAAACGTCAATTGAAACCAACGGTTATTTTCAGAACCACCCCATATTTAGAGATGATAGTCCTTGCATGGTGTTACCGCAAACCTGTCCATATCGTATTTCCACCATGCAAAGTTTTAAATCCAGGGTACAACATCAAAGCAATGCCATAGATAGGCTGTACAATTGTATGCAGTGAATAATTAGATTGGAACAATTTTACGACCTCACCACCAATTTCTGGCCGTTTTGTTTTAATCTCCGAATAATCAACGGGAAAACAGCAACCTACAGGCCTACTAACTATAACATAGAATTATATATTGAGCAATAACACACCATACCCATTAATTATAAACCTTAGAGTGGAAAACTTTAAATCAAAACGTATATAGCGAGTGCCTTCCACTCGCGTGTTTTACAAGGATTTCCCGATGCCATAGTTATGAGGGGCCGTTTATGACTAAATGAGCAATATAGAGGGCGCTGTTAAATATATTTGTGTTTATCTTTTATATTTGAGTTTTTTATCCTTTATATTTATTTTTGCATCTATTATATATTTGCCGTTGATCTTTATATATATTTTCGGTGGTCTTTTATATAAATTGTTTGCTCCTATATATATATGGTTTTGCTCTTATATATATGGTTTTGCTCTTATATATATGGTTTTGCTAGTTTGCTCCTATATATATGGTTTTGCTCCTACTTGTTGATATAGCAGTGCCTCCAAAAAGAGAGGTTAAAATGAATATTTGAGACCCATCCTATTGTTCCAGCAACCTGTAACTTGGAGGCTGTCTTTTACACATGACGAACTTCCTTTGGGTAAATTTTGAGGCAATTCGGAGAGAAAATGTTTCCGAGGCTGAAAAAACGTCAAGCTTACCCCCTTGTCGTTTTTTCAAAAATCGGCCGAAACTTTTGTCTTCCAAATCGCCTGAAATTTCATACCTAGGTGTAATTGGGGGCGAGGAGCAAGAAAATCTTGGTTTTAGTCGTCTACGATGGCTACTTTTTGAGATAATGCCTCATTTCGGATAGTACGACGGTTTAAAATCCAGATTAAAATGAACATTTGAGACCCATCCTATTGTTCCAGCAACATGTAACTTGGAGACTGTCTTTTACACATGACGAACTTCCTTTGGTTAAATTTTGAGGCAATTCGGAGAGAAAATGTTTCCTTGTCGTTTTTTCAAAAATCGGCCGAAATTTGTGTCTTCCACATCGCCTGAAATTTCATACCTGGGTGTATTAGAGGGCGAGGAGCAGGAAAATCTTGGTTTTAGTCGTCTACGATGGCTACTTTTTGAGATAATGCCTCATTTCGGATAGTACGACGGTTTAAAATCAAGGTTAAAATGAGTGTTTGAGACCCATTCTATTGTTCCAGCAACCTGTAACTTGGAGACTGTCTTTTACACATGACGAAGCTACCACAAACAGACAATAAGCCATGTTGAGATATGGTGGACACTCTGTGGACCCTGGGCCGAATCCCGACTCAGACCAGAGCCTTCTATCTGGGGATGGGTTTTCAGTCTCTACCCGATTGCCTGGGTTTCCCCCATTGGGGGTAGGGGTGGTGTTCCCACACAGTTCTCTGTCCCATGCCATCATGAACACATCCAGTATAGTGCTATCAAAAATAGGAAAAACATGTCCCCTTCCCTCCCTACTGACAGCAATGCCCTGCCCCCTCCCCAGTGAACAAATCTTGATATGCTGCTGCACTGATTACACAATAAGAAATACTTCAGCCATTATAATTAATTTCATCAGCACTTTATTCAGTGTAGCACTGTTATTTCCACATCAAGTTTTGGTGCGTTTGTATTTTCTTCTGATAGAAAACTACATTCATTACTTGCTTATTTAAATTAACGATAGTTCAAAAACAATGTTTTAGGCCAGTCCTTTGTTTTATAAGGAGGGTTTATTAAAGCTGTTCTTTTTATTAAGTAAAAAAGAACGTTAATATGGATTCAAAGTTGAATTTTTACACGTTTCTGTTTCTTTCCTACTTGTTGGTAATCAAATCACACAAACAACATTGGTAATAATTGTCAGTGACCAAATTCCATACTTTGTGTGACCAATGAACTAACAAAAAAGGTGAAACGTTAAGCTCAATCGGTCAGCAGAGTCACACGAAAATAGTATAAGGAATTAGAATCATGTTTTCAAAAACAAGATTTGGACTTGAGATCAACGTTTCACTCATTTCTCAAAAACTCATTCACTTCAGGCATAAGTACTTTATTGGAATGTTTTCCCACCATGGCCTTTTTTATTCCATGTGAAGTATATATCTGTGATTTAAATCTTTAACAATGTTGTAAAGAGAGGAAAGGAAACAATTTGTAGAACTAGTCTCCTGACTTCAATTCTTGTAAGCAGATTGAGTGACACTTTTGCTTATTTACTGTCTGCTATTTGCACAAACATTTTGCTTACCATAGGCTATACAGCTTTCTAACTTGTAGGCCCTGTGCATTATGTGAATGTTTAATCAAGACTTCCATTTTGTGATGTTATATTTTTGTGATTTAAAGGGTAATTATTATCTCGACTGGACACAGTTTTTAATTTTTATATATTTTTTATTACATAGTTTAATCATATTGTAATTACACGTTTCTTTGTATTTTTCAATTAACACAAAAAAAATTGATGTATAAATACCGTGGTACAAACGTCTATTGTTTTTTTTTTAAGTTACAATTAATTACATATTTTAGTCTCTCATTATAGTGTATTAAAAAAAAAAACAGGTTGCCCTGACGTTGCTGTAGCATACACTTTGTACAATACATGGATATTCACAATTTATTTTCTGTTAATTTTGTATATACAATAATATATAATTTGCTTTTTACATTTTGGTCTTGTTGGAGACATTTACTAATTAATAGCCAAGTGGAATATTGCACTGAAGAAGGGGACTCTACATTTTGTTTATTTCATTGTGGTCACAGTGTGTTTGTTTCCATGATTTGCACATTTTAAAGGGACTGGACACTATTGCTCAACATAATTGTTGGCATAAAAACTTACTTGGTAACTGTTATATAAAACATTGTGAGAAACGGCTCCCTCTGAAGTAAAGTAGTTTTCGACAAAGAAGTAATTTTCCCACTCAAGTGTTTGAATTTGATTTCGAGATCTCAGGTTTAGAATTTGAGGTCCCGAAACCAAGCATCTGAAAGCACACAACTTAGTGTGACAAGGGTGTTACTTCTTCCATTATTTATCTCGCCCCAAATTTTCACTGGTTTGTTATTTTATGCATATGTTGAAATACACCAAGTGAGAAGACTGGTCTTTGACAATTACCAATAGTGTCCAGTGTCTTTAAGAGAAAGGGATTTTTTAAACCTTCAAGATAGCATCTTCAGGTTTGCATGCAGGGGAAGAGATTTGTATCATTTCCCATTAGGTGGCATTAGTGGCTGGATAAACCATTTGTAACGCAAAGGTACATCTGTGAACCACTCCGATGAAATGTAAAAAACCTTTTAAAACCACAATATAACATCAGCAATTACCTGATTACGGAATAACAAGACTTAATATCACAATCTATTCATTGTGAAAGGAATGTAAGCAGACTTGCCATTGTCAACCCAACATTCTGTTAGGGACAACCAATGTCATCATTTTAGAAAGGGGATTCCAATGCGGCAGTTGGGGACAAACCATAATTGCTATTTTTGACATATTCTGTGCAGTGTTGTGAGTGTGACATTGTCTACTTGTAGATTATGGGTGCGTTCGTTTAGCTTCCCTGGGTCTACCCCGCAGTGCTCACTCGGGTGAGCCCCTGACAAGAGCTAAACGAACGATCACTAACTGCTCTCGTAGTGACGCCATGCACCTGTGACCCCCAAGTGACCCACTCCACAAGCAGGGCACTGGGGGCTGACCCAGGTGAGCCCGTGGAATGACGTCAAAGCTATTCGAACGTACACCAGGGGCAGACCGGGGTCGACCCAGGGAAGCTAAACGACCGCACCCATTGAAGCCTACCCCAAGTGGCTTCTTTAAAATTCTTCAGTCTCTGTACGCGTCATTGACTGCCATCCTTGATGTATTAAAAGTGCACGCGTGTACGCGCTTCGCGTGACTCTCATGCACTTTTCCAGTGTTAATACATCAAAGATGGCGGTCAATGACGCATATTGCAACCCATCCATAGTGGCAACCAGCTGAGATATTCAGCATTTTAGCCGAAAATTACATGTACATACGCTTTGTAAACATCATTTTGTAAAATAAGCTATTCTTTTTGTTGAAATGATCTTGTTAATGACTTTAGATGTCAGAACATCCAAGAAAACAAATATAACCTGCCTGGCAAGTTGTCAGTGTCATCCAAGTAATCGAAGGGTTTGTGGACAAACCACAAACCCTCAATCCACAATCCACAATCGTTTGTGGACTAAAGTTGAATCACTATTTGCAAATTGATCCTATAGGGATGTCTGTTGACATGGAGTGGTTTTGGTAACATACATGTACATCCCTATTGAGTATCCCCCATCTCTGGTGTGTTGTTTTATTAAAGACTACGTGGAATAAATGCAGAATGCTACCATGTGTCATCTGCTGATGAATTCTTTCAAACACATTAAAGGGACACGATGCTTTCGATCGGTCAAGTTGGTCTATAAAAAACGTTTAAAACCGTTTGGTATAAAATGCATGATGGTTAGAAAGATGTTTAAAAAGTAGAATACAATCCGACAAATATGCCTCGAAATTGCACAGTTTTCTTTCCCCTGAACCAACACTTACACGGTCTGCCATTTTGTGGAGTCAAATTTTTGACTTTACAATAGTTAAATAAAAGGAAAACAACGCAATTTCAATTTCGCCGGATCCAAGGCAACGTGTCCCTAGGTTTGAGTAAATTGTGATATTCACGGCTCTGCCAGACTTTCCAAAATTTCTTTGAAGAAAGAATCACTGCAACCTGCTACCCACAAATCCGTTCTTGTTTTTTGATATTATTTTAATTCTAAAGACACTGATGAAGGCTAACCCATTAATGCCATAAAGCCACTAGAACCCCTTAACTGCTAAAAGGTGTGGATGCCTAGTTAATCATACAGAAATGAAAGTTATGTCCAATCATACACCAAGGACCTCGTTCGTTAACTTTAAACCACACCTCTGATAAAATTAAGTGGCATTCGAAAGGAGTTCCTTAATTATTACCATAATACATATAATCCCACAGGGCGTTATATCTTGGTAGAAGAATTTGGTACGTATCATGTAATTAATCATTGTGTGAACCAGGAATGAGGTGAGAGTAATGACACAAGATCTGAAACTTGATCCAGATCTTAGGAGTTACATGTGTGATGAAATGGTGGCTTTTTACTAACCCCTTCATAGTATTCACGGCACTAGAGAAGTATATGAAAAAATTAACAGCAATTTTTGTATTCATCAAGCAGACATAAGAAATCTGAAATCAAATGAAAGTTTTAAATCTCCCATCGCTGGTGAACACCTTAAATAATGTACATATTATTGTAAATCAGAAATGAAACAAAGCACACGAGATTTGTGTTTTGACATTTAAATGCAGCCAAGCAGTTTTTGACATTCGAACACAGGCAAGCAAAGAAACTTTCCACAAGTTATTTTGGATATCTCATGAACGAAATCATCTCTGTTTATATCCTATGTCAAGCCAGCATTTAAGTAACTTGCGATTATGCATCTTATACAAGTGGTTTCTTGTGGTTGAGGTTAGTGTTTTGTGCAACATTATTCGTAGGTATTACAACACACTGTCCCAATTCTGCAACACAACTCATGTCTATTTACACACTTGTTCTCCCAAACCATAGTTTCTTGGAATCAATAAATATACATAAATCCATCATTTTCTTTTAGGAGGAATGTCTTTGGCAGGTGGTTGTATACTAAGGTAGTCTTTTGATGGCAAACTCTAATTTGTATATATTCCATTTAGGCCTACATTTTTAATAATTTATGCAGGGGTTTAAGTTGTACCATTACTGCGTGTGTGAATTCCAATTACTTGGTAACTCTCTTAATACAAATATGTACATTTTATATATAAGTATTTCACAGTGGTGTCTCTGTCCTAATGGTGGATGTTATACAAGCTTATGTACATCAATCAAGGCATTTTATAAACAGCTTAGATAACCTAGCAATTGTCATGATTTCATAAAAGTATACTTAACAGTTTATTCGTTTTATCATTACTTAACACATAGCACCAGTAAACCTACATATGGCTATATTCTGTGGTACATTGGGTGGAAAGTTATTTTTAAGGGTGTTTTTTGGATCGGGTAAACTTTTCTACAGCGAACAGTTTTCAAAGACTTTTAAAACTAATTCAGAAAGTTGCAGACAATGGAAAAACTCAAAATGAGACGCATGAACAAGCTTTGATAAATGTGAGACAGTCGGTTTACAAACTGTTGGTTTGTTTAAATTGTTTGTTTGTTTGTTTAGATGATCTGTCTCACAAGGGTACTCGGCAAAACTCCCTCACTAATAAACTCCCTCATAAATGCCTAGTTGTCATCAGCCAATTTCTCTCTCTCATGTTTTGTGTCTATGATAATGAATTGCACACATAAACACGTCGTGATTCAGTATCGCCAGATCACAATACTATAATAGTCATAGTGAAATCAGTAGCTGGGCTGGATTCGAACCCACAACATAGTGATTGCATGCCCTACAGTCTTACCAGTTAACTGGTGACACCTTTAAAATATTACTGAACTTGTCCTCCAAACATGAACACTTCTGTTCCTAGTGAGACCAACGCTGAAATAAACTAACTCAACAACATTTTGCTCACCATTTTTGTAAAGGCCTATAGTGTCCTTGATGAATGTTATACTGTTTGAACATTTGCATCCAAAAGAGGGGAGTGGTAGGATCTTGAAGTTAGTACTCTAAACGAATAAACTTTGTAATTGTTTTGCAGACACTCAACAGATAATTATAAACGTTATTAAGACACTGTGCTGGCTAAAAAGGCCTATCTGTACTTGAGTGACGTACAAGCCAATGAATACAAAGTTGTGACTTTTGAAAGAACAAAGTAATAGTAATACAGTCTTTTGTTAGAATCTCTACATAAACTGTGACTATTTAAAGAGCTCAAGATTTATGATTTCACATGTGCGTATAGTATGGCCTACGGCAAGAATGAATATTTGCGAACTTTATACCAACATAATTATAACTCGTGCACCATCAAAATAATCATTAGGCCTATAGTAAAATCTGCTGCTAGTGCATTGTGTGAGTGTAAAAGTCGCATTTTCGCCCGATCATTCCGTACACATGTCCGGACTTTTGGAAGAGCGTTCGGTGTCTTACTATGTAGCACAGGTTTTTTCCTCCCCGCCCTTTTCCTCCTCTCTACCATCCCCCATCCTGTTTTACTAATCAAGCTATCGGAGATGAAAACACAGGGTTTACAATGTTCTTCATTGGTGTCCTATTTTCGCTGTGGATGGAGCTGCGTCTCAGTGACAATGAGGTTCCCCAAGGCTCTATGCTTGGTCCCCTCATTACATTTGGACCGGTCATTCTACAGACTGCTGTGGTGTCATACACCCCTTCATCGTGGATGAAATGGAGGCTGCACTGAGGGAAGGCGTGGACTCTTGGAGCTGGTACCAGTGGGCAATCTGCTTCCTGGGTGAACCCAGCATTTCCTCCCAGTGATCTTTACCCTGACCGAGGGAGTTGGGACCAACCTCACACACACCTATAAGCTCACTGTGTCCAACCCTGCATTGTAGAGAAAACACAAAAATCAAATTGTATCCAAAATTTAAACCTCTTGAAATCCATGCTAAGACAGAAGTGATGAGTACTCCTAACACAAGTTTTCTCAACCAGATTTTAACTCTCAGTTCTGACACTCAACTAGTAATGAAGCACATGTTTTCCTGACTTATCAGACAGGCAGTTTACCTTCATGTTTCCATTACATTTGGCGTAATAGAACCAGTAAAAAATAATAGGAACTATTGCCTCAGCTCAACTGTCGGAAATGTAGTCTAGTTAAAGCACAAACCGTGACATCATCAGTACAGGGGCCGGGTCTACTCTATGGGTGTATCATAAAGTTATAATATGGCAGGTAGGTGATAGAATTGAGAAAGGTAGGCCTATTTGGTTATAGGGTCCTTGCAGATTTTGTTAAAGGAACACGTTGCCTTGGATCGGTCGAGTTGGTCTATAAAAAGGGTTTGTAACCGTTTGTTATAGAATGCATATGGTTAGAAAGATGCTTTAAAAGTAGAATACAATGATCCACACAAATATGCCTTGAAATTGTGTGGTTTTCCTTTTATATTGCGAACTAACACGGTCGACCATTTATGGGAGTAAATAATTTGACTCCCATAAATGGCCGACCGTGTTACTCGATGAGGTAAAAGAAAAAACACGCAATTTCGAGGTATATTTGTGTAGATCATTGTATTCTACTTTTACAACATCTTTCTAACCATATGCATTTTAACGCAAACAGTTACAAACGCTTTTCAAAGACCAACCCGACCATCCAAGGCAACGTGTTCCTTCAAGTTAGAATTTTGAAAATTAAAAAAATTGCCTGCTACCTACTATTCTGCGATGGCTCATTTTTTAAAAGCCGAATAACTTTTTCATGACATTTCCCTATCTTTAAGACACTAAAACAAAAAAAGGTCCTTAAAATGAGACATACCAATCGTAATCTACGACTGCAACCACAAACAAGATGTTGTCCATACTCTCCGGCACAATGTCGAATACCATGGCTTCGTTGTAGACTGGATTGAGGGTGTTCTTCTTGACTGTGGTTTTCTTCTTTTTGACCCTCTTGCCCTGACAGACCATCGATACCTTTACGTACGGATCTGTCGAGAAAATAAAAACATTCATACAGAAAACTATTTACACAAAAACATGTCCAGAATTAGTATCAGTACTATCTGTATGTAAAAGAGTGAAAATTTCACTCTCTTGTCCGAGCAGTGGCATTTTTGCTCTTTTGAGAGTGAAAGTCAATCTGTGTCACTCTTTTTTTTGAGTGTAGTTGAAGGGAGCTTCACTCTAAATCGAGTTGAAAGCAGGCCTACCTGTCTTTCACTATAACAATAGTTGTCTGCCATATGGCTCTTTGAAGGGTGGTGTGGCGGACAAAACGAGTGTTTTTTTTCACTCTTTTACATTAAGAGAGTATGATCAGAAGAAAAAAGGGGAAAAAAGGAGAACAAAACAGATTTCAATAGTTCTCCAGATCTGTGAAACAAGTATAACCATCGCAACTTGAGAGCTGACTGATTATTAAGTTCAAAGCTTAGTTCAAACCCAATCCTTCAGAGAAAATAGTTATATCTGAAACATTGTCAAAGTCAAGAAAAAAACATTTGAAGACCACCCAAAACCACAATTTCAATACCTCCAAACCACTGTGGCAATCGAAATAAGGTCCTAGCAAAGCAGTCTGACCACCGTGGTGTAATGAAAATGTTACAAATTGACAGTACCTTTATGTGGCATCCATCTAGTGCACTCCCATTTTAATCAAGAGTTACAATAATATGTGAGGCTGGAACTACACAGTCTGGCTCATGGATACATTATTTGAATCACACACTGCACACACAGGGGACTCGAAAAAGGTGGCGCCAGTCTGACAAAGGTCGGTTGGAAACTATAGATGTGGAGTACCAAATGATGCATTCTATCCAAATGCATTATACAAGTAAGCCAATCAGATCTTGCGAGGAGGGGTGAGAATCATTGCTGACAAAGGAGCCTGAAGCTGGGATCTAGAGGTACGCTGAGCTCCACCTTTTGATAAACCCTGGATTTATATGAGCTTTTGGGAACAATAACATTCTCAGCTAGAAAAGTATGATCAAAGAGCATGACTTGTTTGAAGAAAATACAGCATTTTTTTGTTCACCAGTCTGACTCTAAAAATCTTATAGCACCTTCTTTGATCCATAAAGAGAGCTGTTGCTATTTAACATTCAGAGATCTTTGACCACTGCGGAATAGCTCAGTTAATGCCTCTATCATCTCTGAATCTCCTACCTCCTTTTTTTCTTCATTTTTCTTTTTTTTCTTCATCCCAAGTTATCAAAAACATTCTTCTTTTATTTTTTTAATTAGTTTACTCCTACATTTAAATGGATTTCTGGCTCTATAGGATTTCTGTTTATAAAGATCATCTAACTTTACTTTTTCTTCACAAGGAAGTAGTAGTGCAGACTTATAGTAAAAACTGTGCCGGCTATGCTACCACAGCCGTACGACCCGAGGAGGGGAGAGGGACTGTGAGCCGAGGAGGGGGAGAGAACTGCCCTCCCAAATTTGGGTAAAACAGTGAGGAAATTCAGACACATTAAGAAGGGGGGAAATGCAACATTAAAAAAGATAGGGATTTGGTACTTTGTCTTTCAACCTGCAGTATTATAATGTCAACTTGGTTGGCCTATCTCCAAGAGTCTACTTTTGCAAATCAATTCCATCTGCCTCCTCAACCAAGAGTCTGCCCCCATATGCCCACTATACACCAATCCTGAATCCGTACAAGAAAAACAATATTCACCTGTCCCTCAAAACTACACTAGTCTGAGTGATGGGACACAAAATCCAAGTGATTCCTTCATTTCTTCCTTCAAAAACCTCCATGCTTCAAGTGCAGACTTCACTGAATGAATAGTTTAACCACTCACTTGGGGGTTCCATAAATGCCCGAGACTATTAACATTAAGAGCATGTCATGTCAAGAGCCATGCTCCATACAGAGAGATTTACCTGTAACGGTCCTGTTTCTCTGTCGAAAGCTGGACGGAAAATGAGAGGTCGCAGATACAAATTTTAAGTTTGTATAACTTAATAGTGATAAAAGTTGCATCAGGCCCCAGAACTCTGAGGGCGCACTTGGTAGCCATAATGTTTGAATGAGGCATACAAAAATCATACCATGTTAATGATATCTGCCTTAGAAATTGTAGACCTATGTTTTAGTAGATTTTCCCGAAAACATTCATGAAAGCATAAGTTAAGTATACATGTTCAGCTTTTTGCACGAATGCCCGAAATACTTCATAACTGTGGTCGCCAGAGGCCCACTAAATTATATTGCAGTTATCAGGTCAGTTGGCTCTTTTAAAACATGTCTGTATTTCGGTCAAGCATTTGGTACAATTTGCGGGGCGGGGCCTCAACACTATGGTCCTTTTCGAACGGCTTTAGCTTTGGATTCGGCTTCGGGTTCCGTTCTCTCGTCTGAAGCCCTGAGCGCGTACGCAAAGTACGCACAGGATGTCAAAACAACCGCGGGGCCAAGCTAGTCTAAGGTGAATCCAAAGCCGAAGCCGTGGTTTCGAAAAGGGCCTGTATGATCGACGCTATAACTCCACGAACTGGCGTGCCGTGGTTTACGACGTAGGGCATATGAAAAACCGTGCAATTTTGAGGCATTATAATTTGTGTGGATGCATTTTATACCGGACAGTTATACAAACGCTTTTCATAAACCAACTCGCCCGATCCAAGGCAACGTGTCCCTTTAATTCAGTGGGATACAAAACAAACGTGTGTGGAGCTTTAAATTGCCATGGCAACCCATCTCACTGTAATTTTGCAGACGGCGAATGCTAATGAAGTTTTCGTGGAAAGCTGCATAAGTTCACAGCGGCTATTCCCCCAAGCAGGATGCTATGCAAAGTATATTGCTTTATATTCTTGTGGCAAACATTCAAATCTTCTTCAAATGCAGAAAGTGTGAACTCTATAAATAATATAAGCCGTGCATAAGTCGTTGTGGCACCCAACCCTAATCATATCCCTTTTACCGTACCGTTCCATGCACAAATCTCAGCCCAAGGATTGTAACTAAAATCTGATACAACATTGGACACTATTGGTAATTGTCAAAGACTAGCCTTCACAGTTGGTGTATCTCAACATATGCATACATTAACAAACCTGTGAAAACTTGAGATCAATCGGTCGTTGTCGAAGTTGCGAGATAATAATAAAAAAAAACACCCTTGCCACATGAAGTTGTGTGCTTTCAGATGCTTGATTTCGAGACCTCAAATTCTAAATCTAAGGTCTCGTAATCAAACTCGTGGAAAATTACTTCTTTCTCGGAAACTGCATCACTTCAGAGGGAGTCGTTTCTCACAATGTTTTATACTATCAACAGCTCCCCATTACTTGTTACCAAGTAAGGTTTTATGCTAACAATTATTTTGGGTGACTACCAATCGTGTCCACTGCCTTTAACCCACACGTTACACGAACTGCAGCCATACAAATTAAAAACTCAACTGTTATACTAATCATGTTGTATGCAGTTTGTATTGTACATTTCATTTAAAACGTGTACCATTTTATTCGTTATTGCCTTTGCAAATAAAAACCCCATAATTTGGGGTAGATCATTATAGACCCTTACAATGATGAGAATATCACGGTCAACAACAGCTTTAAAGCTCCTTCAAATTTCATGACTATAGTACCCAACCTTGCTGCCATAAAAAAACATAGTTACTTGCAACATGCCTTGATGCCAATGACACTCTTTTCACTAACATAGGGAACTGTTTTACTTGTCATTGGAGAGTAGTAGCACCGTCAACCCCCCCCCCCCCCCCCCCCCCCCACCACCACCTATGATGACTTGGTTCACTGTCGCATCGTGTTTGTCAGATGAATGTTTTGATTTCATTATTATGGCTGATAAATGCTTGTGTTTTGCTCTTCATTTTATTCTTTCTTTGCCACATCAACAATTGGAATGGATTGACAAAAGTTCAAACTGCCAACTAAATTTGGATTGAAATGCCTGCAGGGATCGATTGATGTATGATTACTGAAAGGTAGCTACAATTATACTGCCTGAGCTGTCGAACGGTTGGCTGACACGTGTAATTTGTTAAAAGAAAATGTATAGGAACTGATAATCGTGAAGGGAAAATTGATTATTTCACCTGAGAGCTCACCGACCACACAAGGTTCAACCCTCCAGAGAAAATATATGTCAGAGTGAGAAAACAGCATCTCACAAGCTAGCCATACAACATACAAGCAGCACCTTGAAATCAAAGTTAAAGCCATCGAACACGATTGGTAATTGCCAGTATTCTCACTTAGGGTGTGTCCCCACATATATGCATCAAATAACGAACCTGTGAAACTTGGGCTCAATAGGTTAGTGAAGTTGCAAGAAAAACAGTCACCCTTGTTGTACAAATTAGTGTGCTTTCAGATAGGTATAAATGGCTTTTGGCCAGAAGTCTTTTACTATTTTAGTGAGAAATTACCTCTTTTTATCAGAGGGAGTCGTTTCTCGCAACGTTTTATAATATCAAAAACTATCCGCTCCTCGTTACCAAGATGTTACAAAGTAATGTTTGATGCTTACATTATATATTTTGTGTAATTACCCAAATAGTGTACAGTGCCTTTAAAAGCTAACTTGGTGCAAGTTCATTTTAGGTTTCCCTTGATGTCTCACGAGGAGGGGCGGGGGGGGGGGTGTCGAGAGTGAGAAAATGGAAGAAAAAACCTGCACAATGCAGTCAAAACAATAGTACGGAACCCAAAGAAGGAGAATCACGTTCCACTATGGAAACTATATAGTCTACCTGAAGCCCTCGTGGGTATTGACACTGCGTTGCCTTTCAGTGAGGTTTGCAACAAAAGTGGGAACCCGATCCCCAGCACATGCTATCCAATTTATATCCTCTTTCTGCGAATTTTCATTTGGAAATTACACTGCTCCGGGCGCAGAAAACTAAATACCCTCACCTCCCCGTCACACTATCTCACTCATTCACTCTGGTTGCTACATGACAAGTTTCGGATATCACTTCGGTTATTCCTCGCAATTCAAACATTCTATACACAAAGAATAACATGTCTTGGTTGACACAAGCGGACATCGCAATCACTTCACAACCCTGTCGTTCCAGGTTCTCCCCGTTCTGGCATGTATTGCTTTAATTTATAATACCCAGGGATGTGATGTTTATTCAAGGGGTACGGCGGGAAGCAGTGTACGAGGGTGTCCCGTGCTACACGCCGCGGCCGTGGTTTATTAGGCGCTTGGACTTTTTGGTTAATTGAAAACAAAACAATATCAATCATGTATGCAAAGAACTAAAGCTATGGGTATATTCATTTCATGACGCTCAAGATACTTTTAAAAGAGATTGGATACGCTCGATCGAGTAAAACCACGAAAAGGGCGGGAAATGCAAATGTGACGACACGACGGTGAATGATCTATAATCCGAGTCCGAAACTCCCACGTTCCGACATTCCTGTCCCGAAAAACCTTTCGTGATGTACACGGGGTTAGGCCATAGGTTAGGGATGGGGTTGGGATTAGGAAAGCCGACTAGTTTTTTTCCACATACATGTGAAACCGCTGCATGACTACACACGTGTTTTAAAAACCATTAAAGGAACACGTTGCCTTGGATCGGTCGAGTTGGTCTATAAAAAGGGTTTGTAACCGTTTGTTATAAAATGCATATGGTTAGAAAGATGTTTTAAAAGTAGAATACAATGATCCACACAAATATGCCTTGAAATTGCGTGGTTTTCCTTTTATATTGCGAACTAACACGGTCGGCCATTTATGGCAGTAAAATATTTGACTCCCATAAATGGCCGACCGTGTTACTTGATGAGGTAAAAGGAAAACCACGCAATTTCGAGGTATATTTGTGTAGATCATTGTATTCAACTTTTACAACATCTTTCTAACCATATCCATTTTAACACAAACAGTTACAAACGCTTTTCAAAGACCAACTCGACCATCAAAGGCAGGGTGTTCCTTCAAGTTAGAATTTTGAAAAGCGTTTGTAACCGTTTGCTATAAAATGCATACGGTTGGAAAGATGTTTTAAAAGTAATATACAATGATCCACACACACGTATACCTCGCAATTGAGTGGTTTTTCCTTTTACCTCGTCGGCCATTATGGGAATCAAATTTTTGACTCTCATAAATTAATGGCCGACCGTTAGTTCGCAAAGCAAAAGGAAAACCACGCAATTTCGAGGCAAATTTGTGTGGATCATTGGATACAAAAACATCTTTCCAACAATATGCTTTTTATACTGCCAACTCGTCTGATCCAAGGCATCGTGTCTCTTTAACGTCAAGATCACGAACAATGCAGTAAGTGATGCATCATGCCTATATTGATATAAAGAACAAGGGAAGTAACACTTTTAGATGAGGGATTGTTTTACCTGATGCCCCTGTTATATCCATTGCTTTCAGATTCCTTGCTTTGATGACAGTGAGAGTCAACCGACAAGCGGTCGGTAGATAGCACAGGGAGAACATCACTTCACCTAGGTCAGCTTTTTCCTGTAGAATAAAAACGAAAAACGCATGCATAGTTTGACTTTCCATTGAAAACTAACCACGGTTGACAGTAAGAAGGACGAGATCTGTCCCCATAGTTAGTGTCAATATTTCCATTGATTAGAACGGTTTCAGTAACGGTAAAAGCAATTGGTGATAAAAGCTTCCGTGATGATTAATTTAAGATGGTGGCAAAATGAAGTTCGGAATATAATGGTGGGCTGGATTAGATTAGCAGTGAAGAAATTGCAGGATTATTTTGTAATGGTTTAACAACAACTATAGCTTGACCGTGGCTAAGGCGGTGACTAAATTAAAATGGCAATAACAATGCCGCCATTAGTTTAAGCGTGTTCCCTGATGTGTATACAAATAAAATAGTGACGCATTTTTTATGCTTATTTGTTATTGTGAGGGGGAATTGGTTCAGAGAAAGTGGCGGACGCTTGCACCCCAACTTGCCAGTCTTTCAATAAGAAGAAAAAACCCAAACAGTACCAATACGGTTTACCAAACATCTTAGAACCTTGGGAATTGACGAGAAAGTGATGACAGTCGATGGGGTCAGCCGAGGTAGGCCTATATACCACTAGACGCAGTTTACCCAGTGGAACGTAATATCCGTCGTATCCGTCACCCACTCTGTTTAATTTCCGCGGATGCACGATTTAAGAGACAATCTTTATCAAAAATATAGGATAAAGCCTCGATGGTACAAATGCTTTTAAACCGTTGGCTTATATCTAAACACCCACGACCTTTTACATTCCGTCCTATTGTAAAGATTCGTTTTTATTTCTGTTAATAGAAGAGATGTTTTTGAAAACATGTTTTTCACAAATGTTTTAGAATAAAAAAATGTGTTGGATTGGTGAACTACTTTTTGTTGATTTCGTTAAAATCATTAGTTGTGATTTCAAAACACAAACATTATTATGCTCAAATATCGCCGTTCACCTTGTTTTTACGAAATTTTGGTGAACGGCAATATCGTCATCGCGCCAACAGAGGGCAGAATAGGCCTTTTGGGGAGCTGAGGGATTTATTTAGAAGAACATTGTATTTTCGAAATGACGGGATCGGCCTTAGGCATCGTGTCGCAATTGAAGCCATATTCCAGCCATGAACCTGTGTGTAGTACACACAGTCGTAGCCTATAGAAAGTTTCGAAAGTTTTACAAGTGCGACCTCTGTTGACAAATGATAGCCAACGTCAATGAAACCAAGTTGTAATAAAAGACGCCCTTCAAAACCGACTAAAAACCGAAACCTATTTGTAATTGTGGCCAAGAAAAAGGAGCTGGCTGAAATACAAAACGATACAGTAAATAAACAGGTCAACTAAGATTACGCGAAACCACAAACTACAGATTGCTCTGCCCACGAACTAAAGTAGTCCGAGCAAAAATCATTTCATATTGTAAGCCCCTAATAAAACCTGTCATGATTTGTTCCACAAATATTACATCTGCAATCAAATTCCGTCCACCAAAAGACGATAAAGTTTGTCAGTCCCGTCTGATCTGGAGATAAGCTTCGGCCTTACAGGAAAAAGTCGAAGATGCTTTCAGGGCACGACCCCGAAAACAAAACCAGAAGCACCGCAGTTAGTCAATACGCAGAGCAGAGCGGGACAGGCCGTCGCTTTTACCGTCCAATTATGACTCCGTGTTGACTCCCAGGGCCAGGACCGTGTTTTTCGATCCCCGTGAGGCGGGCTTGAGTACACGGTAAGTCCCAGAGGAATTGCGAGTAATAACTTCCCATCACGACCCCACTTTCACGTCTTCAAGTCAAGGGTTATTTACCTCTCGTGCATGCATCCCGGGAAAGGAGATAAAAGCCTTGCACGCCATCAGAATCCAGATTTAGATAAAGGCGGCAAAAGTAGTGCCATAAACACTTTGCGGCGTATTCAAAACACGGTGCTCCCGAATGGACACGGGGTTCGAATCCCAACAGAGTAATGCACAATACCGTGGATCAAGAAGTCATCACCTCGGGTATGTACCCATCTAGATTCCCCCACCCACACGTAAACCTTCTCAAGCAATATAATCGTCTTCAATTATCTTGGTAGATTTTTCGGGCTGAAGTATTTTAGAAGTCTGACATTTAAGGGGGAGATAGCGATTGCCTTCCCTTGAGCCCAATGGAGATAACGTTTAATAACTGACAAGTCATGATCATCTAATGGACGATTGACCTTTATTTGAAGACAAAACCCAGGAGCTACGCTCACGATATTACAAATAATAATTGTACTTGGGTGATATCGCTGTTAGAAAGTCAGGTTGGGTTACGTTTATTAAAGGCGAGAATATTGGATTGTTTCGGTTGCCTCATACGCCGTGCCCATATTCAGGGTTTGTTAGAATGTGGGTTAGAGAGCAAAATATGGCTACCGTACTGCATCCGTGAAGGGCAACACAAAATCGAATTGTTCTTTTATATCCCCGATTTAAAAAATAAAAAAAATGCATCCGTAAAATTAGTCTCCTTTGTTGAACAAAGTGTTCATTGCACTATTGCTCCCATGACGCTCTCATGACGCAAGAGTTACGTCAAACGTCTTGTTAGTCAATAACAAAAGTTGAACAATATGCTGAACAACCTTGCCACATCAGTGATGAAACAAACCCAGCCATTTAGACATTTTCCAACGAAGCATTTTTTGTATTATCATTAAACGTGGGGCATGTTACTATTAGTTTGCTTTATTGCGCATAAACCTTCCGGCCTGTCCCTCAACAAGGTTACAAAATGACCAGCGGTCAGTGACTCCTGATAGATGGTCAGGCACCGGGGTCCAAATGCTCTTCTTACCGCCCAATTCGGCGCTTAAACGTGAAACGTGTGATTAAATGGGCGGCGAGTTGCAGAAATAATGGCTATGGGCCTGATTTCATATTTGTTAAAGACAGTGGACACTATTGGTAATTCTCAAAGACTAGTCTTCACAGTTGGTGTATCTCAACATATGCATAAAATAACAAACCTGTGAAAATTTGAGCTCAATCGGTCGTCGAATTTGCGAGATAATAATGAAAGAAGAAAAAACCCTTGTGTCACGAAGTTGTGTGCTTTCTGATGCTTGATTTCGAGACCACAAATTCTAAACTTGAGGTCTCGAAATCAAATTCGTGGAAAATTACTTCTTTCTCGATAATTACGTCACTTCAGAGGGAGCTGTTTCTCACAATGTTTTATACCATCAACCTTTCCCCATTACTCGTAATCAAGTAAGGTTTTATGATGATAATTATTTTGAGTAATTACCAATAGTGTCCACTGCCTTTAAAAGCAGAAATAACTGCTTGACAAAGTTGCTTTGTGAAGCAATGAGTGGGGCGGCAGTCAGAACAGGGCAGTGAACACTATTGGTAATTACTCAAAGTAATTATTATCATAAAACATTTCTTGAATACGAGTAATGGTGAGAATTTGATAGTATAAAGCATTGTGAGAAACAGCTCCCTCTGAAGTGACGTAGTTTTCGAGAAAGAAGTAATTTTCCACTAATTAGATTTCGACACCTCAGATTTAGAATTTGAGGTCTCGAAATCAAGCATCAGAAAGCACACAACTTCGTGAGACCATGGTGCGACCATTTTTCTTTCATTAATATCTCGCAACTTCGACGACCGATTAAGCTCAAATTTTCACAGGTTTGTTATTTTGTGCATGATACACCAACTGTGAAGACTAGACAATTACCAATAGTGTCCAGTGTCTTTAACATAATTTGTGCCGGTAACCTGTCGTGATGAACACAACCACCAAACTGTTAAGATCGCTGTTTGTTTTAAAATTCATTTTTACTGCATTTTAATCTGCGATTTAAAAGGTAACAACGGTGTCTGACTCACCTGAGTTGAGCACTTGACGACATCTTCCTCAAAGCGCTCCCCTTTAACAAGATCCCGGTCATTTCCCAACAAGTTCGTTATCATGACCTCTCCAATGAGATCATGCCTCGAGAAACGATCGAAATCATACACTGTGAACTTCAGCGTTTTCTCTTGTAGTTCGTTGTATGGCACGGTGAAAGTGAATTTCTCATCGAAATCCGGATCGCAGTTCTTTCGGTGGACTTTAGTTTGGTATTTTTTCTTCCGGTCTGCCGGGAATAAGTGAATTTTTACGTAAGGATCGGAAGTTCCGGAAAAGTCTTTCGCGGGTAGACCGGTTGCTCGATCGATATGGACGTTAAGGGACTCCGTAGGATGGTCGTATTGAAGTGAGAAATAGAGTTTACCACATCTGTCTGAGTCCTTTCCGCGGTCCTGGGAGCTGTCCCGATACAGCTCGGGTCTAAGGGCGCCGAGTTTAGGCTGTTCTTTTCGGTGGACATTCTTGACTGAGAACTCGACATTGGCAAGGTTGAGTTGTAATGAAAGCTGCCGTTGCCTCTTGAATGCCTCCTGACGAACCCTTTGAGGTAGTAGCGGAACCGTGGCCTGCCGTGGCAACAGTTTAACCGGGGATGTATTGGGGCTGTCCCGTGCCGCGGGGATCCCCGCATCATCCTTGACTCCGTGGCTCATTCCGCTCTCGTTCTCAGAGTCAGAGTCGGCCTCGTAGCAGACTTTCCGCTGGATTGTGTAAGTCTCCGTCTGCGCAACTCGGTTCTTGAACCTGCGTGCGCAGACCACGGCGATGAAGGCGATGACTAGTATGAGTGACGTCAGTGACACTGGAATGGCGATCGTCTCCAATGGGATTCCACTACTGCTTCCTGTAAAGAAAGAAACAAAAAATTAGTTTGTCTTCAAGTTCATTTACCTCCGACCTTTCCTCAAACACTGCCACTAGCACTATTATCCCATGAAGACTGAGTGGATAGTATAAAGCTGGTAAAGAACGTGGGAGGATACCCAGTGGTTCGAGAAACCCACGTAATCGGGTAAAAGGCTGAAAGCCCAAGTCAGAAGAAAGCTACTCCATGAGGTGGTCCGAGTGGAATTTCAGACCCACGGCTCGTCCGCAGAGACCACTCTTCACGAGAAAACCCAGGAGTCTCGACATCTTTCTGTGAAGATATTGCTCTGAAAACGTGGGCGTAACCGGGGAGGGTGGTAGCAGGGTAGAGATCTCCCTGGGATCAGAACCCTTGGGATCGAGCAAGTGCACGATAGTCCTACGCATAAAAAAAAACCACAGCAAAAACAAACTTCTTTGACGCCACTGCTAAATACACCGGTATACAATCTTAGTGTAGGCCAACGCAGCACTGTAAATTGCACAAAAGACAATAAGGTTCCAATTTGATTGATTCCGAATTTCCAACACAAGTTACTGGCTTGTTCTATAGCTCCATGCTTGTAAAAAGGCTGTATGCTATTATATCAGGGTCTATACGTGGGCGCTGCTTAGCACATATTCAGAGCTTCGGGCGCCCTGTTGCGCTGTGATGGGTTGTAGGAGCAGAATTATGCGGTAAACAGGGCCATACAAATGGACCCTGTTCAAACTGCCATGTGCAATCAAAAGACATTTATTATAGGGCCTCTTTTCTCATGGTGAGCTCAAAACTTTGCTTAGCAATGAACAAACCTTGCTTAGCATAAAAAGGCTACCCGTCCAAAAGGTCATGGTATTCACATCTTATTCAATCGAATCAATTTGTTAAGGTCGTGTCTCATGGTGACAATTTTATTGGCTACTAATGTACACTAGAACTGTGCTGTTTATAGTCAGATAAAAGTTTTATAATTAGACACGACCTGTAGTCTGTCTGTACCCACCCCCTCATTTTGCAATCTCGGGGAAAAGGCCCCAATGGAAAAGAGGTCGAGTGCTAGCAATGATATTATCTTACAACCCAACAGTGTTGGGAGCAAGCCGATCTATCGAATCGACCATACCCCACGGCAAAATGTCTCTCACGTTTGTGAAAGAAAGACAAGAAGAAGAAGAAGAAAACAAAATTCAAGTAAAATCGTCTCCAAATTAGTTTCTGAATGTTAAGTTCAAGCGTCCCTGGTGTCAATTCTTTCTTGGGCACTCTTTAGTGACCTACTTATTTATACTTATGCATAATTACTGAAGGATGGTCAACAATTCACGAGGGGTAAACGTTTAACAATGGGCCAGTCAGTTTACTTAAAGACACTGGACACCTTTGATAAATGTCAAAGACCAGTCTTCTCATGTGGTGTATCTCAACATATGCATAAAATAACTAACCTGTGAATGTTTGAGCTCAATTTGGTCATCGAAATTGCGAGAGAATAATGAAAGAAAGAACACCCTTATCGCACCAGTTGTGTGCTTTCAGATGCTTGAATTCGAGACCTCAGCTGAGGGATCGAATTCAATTCAAGCGAGAAATAACTTCTTTCTAAAAAAAACTACGTTACTCACAATGTTGTATACCAACAACAGTCCTCCATTGCTCGTTACCAAGTAAGTACTTATTCTTACAATTATTATCATGAGTTATTACCAATAGTGTCAAGCGCCTTTAATGTCATATTCGAAACAAGAATTTTGATTTTGACATAGCAAATACATGAACACTAATCAATCACCCACCCATAACACTAATCACCCATTCACATCAGCGTTATAAAGTCGTTACTTTTAAGGTGAACCGGAAACAGACCTACTAAGGAAAACAAGATGTCAGCCACAAAATATATGACAACAAAACTAGTGCTGTACCAGGGATGGATTTAACAAAGAGTTAAGATTAGTCTTATCTCGAGTTTGGACGGGTAACTCGTCCTAACTTGTTAGCACTAGCCTTGAGTTTTCAATGTATCCTAGGACTAGTCCTAAGTAAAGACTAGTCCCAGCTCTTTGGAATGGAACCCAGGTTCTTCATCCCAAGTGTCTATACGTTTGCTGTCAAAACACGCATCTTTTGTTGCCACAATAAATGATACAAATATCCATTACATTTTTTATCAATATCACTTTCAGTGATGTATGGTTTTTTCCTCCGTGGTAGGATGAGATTTCATGAGGTGGTAAAACAAAACGAAAATCTCAGGTCTCAGGCAGATCGCTTTACCCGCATGGAAATAGTTGAATAACCGTTTTGATGTGAAAATGAGAGAGATGGAAATAATTTGTGGTACCTCTTTTTCTCTCTTTCTGAAGCCCAAAAAGGAAGTCAACGAACGATACACTTACAAGTTTTTGCATTAGTATCCAATTTTTCTTTAGAATAGATGGAGGGGGATTTGCAAAGCTAGGATTATGCAGGATCGGTTTCAGTGGGATTCCAGGAGGAATTGCTTTCGTGCTCTTAAGGTTATTGAGAGCGTGCGAAATCATTCCTTATTCCAGGCCCGGGGAGAAATCAAGGAAGTACGAAGTTGTATCACTGACGACTGTGCGGGTACTAACAACGCGTTTGAATCGACAGGTTTCCATGGGATTTACACAAGGGAATACAAATGGAAAGAATATGCAAAAAGCATAATATTTCTGAGAGGTGGGTACAGAGGAAAACGGCGAGACAGACGTTGGTCAGGCTTCAATAGAATTGGTTTTAGCGGCATTTCTCATCATTTTGCACAATAGTGTAGTGGAAATTTAGCCAGACTCATTGGTTTAAGCACACTCACGCCTTCGCCTTCGTCCGGTAACTTGACACATATCCTCTAAGACATGCACGTATATAGCAGCAGCAAGTCAAAGCTGTGCATTATATTAATTCCTAGCGAACATGCATACCCAGTAACATCCAAGGTGTAACGTGACACTACCTTTAAACTATCACTAGTTTGGTCAATTCTAATACCAGCATCAACAGCCAAAGTATAACATGACAGTACCTTTAAACTATCACTAGTTTGGTTAATTCTAACTCCTAGCGAGCATGCAAACCCAGCAACAGCCAAAACTAAACATGACACTATACCTTTATAAACTATACACTAGTTTGGTTAATTCTAACTCCTAGCGAGCATGCAAACCCAGCAACAGCCAAAAACTAAACATGACACTATACCTTTAAACTATACACTAGTTTGGTTAATTCTAACTCCTAGCGAGCATGCAAACCCAGCAACAGCCAAAAACTAAACATGACACTATACCTTTAAACTATACACTAGTTTGGTTAATTCTAACTCCTAGCGAGCATGCAAACCCAGCAACAGCCAAAAACTAAACATGACACTATACCTTTAAACTATACACTAGTTTGGTTAATTCTAACTCCTAGCGAGCATGCAAACCCAGCAACAGCCAAAACTAAACATGACACTATACCTTTAAACTATACACTAGTTTGGTTAATTCTAACTCCTAGCGAGCATGCAAACCCAGCAACAGCCAAAACTAAACATGACACTATACCTTTAAACTATACACTAGTTTGGTTAATTCTAACTCCTAGCGAGCATGCAAACCCAGCAACAGCCAAAAACTAAACATGACACTATACCTTTAAACTATACACTAGTTTGGTTAATTCTAACTCCTAGCGAGCATGCAAACCCAGCAACAGCCAAAACTAAACATGACACTATACCTTTAAACTATACACTAGTTTGGTTAATTCTAACTCCTAGCGAGCATGCAAACCCAGCAACAGCCAAAACTAAACATGACACTATACCTTTAAACTATACACTAGTTTGGTTAATTCTAACTCCTAGCGAGCATGCAAACCCAGCAACAGCCAAAACTAAACATGACACTATACCTTTAAACTATACACTAGTTTGGTTAATTCTAACTCCTAGCGAGCATGCAAACCCAGCAACAGCCAAAACTAAACATGACACTATACCTTTAAACTATACACTAGTTTGGTTAATTCTAACTCCTAGCGAGCATGCAAACCCAGCAACAGCCAAAACTAAACATGACACTATACCTTTAAACTATACACTAGTTTGGTTAATTCCAACTCCTAGCGAGCATGCAAACCCAGCAACAGCCAAAACTAAACATGACACTATACCTTTAACTATACACTAGTTTGGTTAATTCTAACTCCTAGCGAGCATGCAAACCCAGCAACAGCCAAAACTAAACATGACACTATACCTTTAAACTATACACTAATTTGGTTAATTCTAACTCCTAGCGAGCATGCAAACCCAGCAACAGCCAAAACTAAACATGACACTATACCTTTAAACTATACACTAATTTGGTTAATTCTAACTCCTAGCGAGCATGCAAACCCAGCAACAGCCAAAACTAAACATGACACTATACCTTTAACTATACACTAATTTGGTTAATTCTAACTCCTAGCGAGCATGCAAACCCAGCAACAGCCAAAACTAAACATGACACTATACCTTTAAACTATCACTAGTTTGGTTAATTCTAACTCCTAGCGAGCATGCAAACCCAGCAACAGCCAAAACTAAACATGACACTATACCTTTAAACTATCACTAGTTTGGTTAATTCTAACTCCTAGCGAGCATGCAAACCCAGCAACAGCCAAAACTAAACATGACACTATACCTTTAAACTATACACTAGTTTGGTTAATTCTAACTCCTAGCGAGCATGCAAACCCAGCAACAGCCAAAAACTAAACATGACACTATACCTTTAAACTATACACTAGTTTGGTTAATTCTAACTCCTAGCGAGCATGCAAACCCAGCAACAGCCAAAAACTAAACATGACACTATACCTTTAAACTATACACTAGTTTGGTTAATTCTAACTCCTAGCGAGCATGCAAACCCAGCAACAGCCAAAAACTAAACATGACACTATACCTTTAAACTATACACTAGTTTGGTTAATTCTAACTCCTAGCGAGCATGCAAACCCAGCAACAGCCAAAACTAAACATGACACTATACCTTTAAACTATACACTAGTTTGGTTAATTCTAACTCCTAGCGAGCATGCAAACCCAGCAACAGCCAAAACTAAACATGACACTATACCTTTAAACTATACACTAGTTTGGTTAATTCTAACTCCTAGCGAGCATGCAAACCCAGCAACAGCCAAAAACTCTTCCTTTTGACATTTCAAAGCCAGCCATCTTGAAAATCACGAGAAATGTACCGAATACAAACATCTTCCTCAATATTTAAGGTTCATGATATTTGCCACAGGGCCTTTTCACGGTTCAAGAAGCAAGATTTTCACGCCCTGACAATATCTTGTCAGAGACGTGCATAACAATTAAATAAATTTTGATGCGTAGGCGGGAAAATGCTGAAAGCAAGTACATTTCAAGAATAAAAAAGCAAATCCTTTTCAGAACTACCCTCTATGCATTGTGTTAAATTTATGATCTGATACAAAAAATGTAGTTATGACAATCGTTTCTATGAAGGTCACTGAAAACATGCTTTCATCCCTTAGTTTAACATTCCAGTTAATACATCGTCAGGGTATTTAGTGCTGAAAGGACGTGGTGTAAATAAGTTGTTTGCGGGCTCGTAGTGTACAACCAACTGTCACTAGAAAATTCAACTTAAAAGCAAAGCGCCCTCTGTCGTCAATATTCTAATATGAAACTTCGATGAGCGAAGTACAAACAGTCTTTTATTATTTTCATGAACAAGAATCAACAGAAAGAGCAGCAGTTCTCGCACACTGGTTCCGTTTCGAGACCCCACACTGATTCGTATGAGGCTGTTGACAATGGAGTTCTTTCGGGTTTCTGACGTCCAAACCGATATCTCACGATGCCCATTGTGGATTTCCAATTCGTCAGAATAAACTTGCGAGTGTTTGATGCGGACGATAGTCATCATGAACAAAATAATTGCAGCAAGTTTGAAAACTACACCAAAACGTATTGACCGAAGTTCAATTGTGATCCCATGGTCATGGGAACCGTTTACATTTCTATTTCTACCACCATGGTTTACAACACAGTCATGACGTCATGATATCCCACGGTATTTTTCCTACACTACAGCACGGGAAACTAGTACAGGTATAAAACTTACTGACAACGCTGTTAATGTAGATACGAAGCAAAACGAAAGAATGGCGCCATGGAAAGATTGTGTCGTTGGCGACCTCAATCAGCATCCGATTCTTCTGAGACGTCATATTTATTCCACAATTTTTTTAATTGACTCATATTGTTGATATGATTTCACAGTGTACTAATTTATATTGAAGCATAAATGCTGTCACAGCAAATCAACTTGGGCACACGACCATTGTTGTAAACTAAGAAGTATTTTGGATGAATGGTTTTACCTGCGGTGGGAGCTCTAGTACTTTGAAGTGGGTGAGACAGTCACTTTCTTTAACCCAAGTAGCGCATAAACCTTTCAAGACAGGGAAGTATATTTCAGCAACCCCCATCCATGCATCAAACATCCCAGAACCCTTGAAACTCACTGTGGATGGAGTTGTCCTTGTTATTTTAGATAAAAAGCAACCCTTCCCGCCAAATTCACTGCACTACTGCGGTACTCGTACAGAATCGCAATAGTATTTGCTTCAGCGAGAGAGTGTCTGGATCCAGACCAATTGACTGTAATAAATGACGGCTTGTTTAAGAGGCTAGCTGTCGAGACCGGAGGACTATATACAATGTCGTTTATTACACAGGAAAAGGGCGACATACTAAAACATGATTCGACAGCGGGCTGTTTCGTTCTGCCCTACAGACGGAAGGGCCGGTGCAACACTAACATCTTTATACAATTTATATACAAACATGAAAGTCAAGTCTACGACACTATGTACATGTGTGAATGAATACACAAGACAGGGTTGACTTATCAGCAGATTAATTCTGAAATCGCATAGGCTTGACATTAATCAACAAATTGTTTGCAATTTAATCAATCTAAAAGTGCAAGAAACGTTTTTATCGAAGAGAAGCTTTTCAATTTCATTGAATAATACAACAGTATTTGAGCGAAATAGTGGGCGTACTACGTGGGCGTTTTGTGAACATTGCGAACAGCTATTGCCTAGACCTCTCGTTTTGAATGTCTCCACAAAGGATATGACAAGAATGGATGACAATCAAAAGAAGAGTTCAAAAGCAATAAATCAAAAGACGCAAACAAAGGCGTTCCCATGGAGACGTGTATGATGAACGATGGGGCGGGGGGGGGGGGTGTAGGGGTGTGTGGGCGAAATGACAAATACAGGGCTTGTTTCGTCTCCTTCTTGTGGGTTTTGGGGATGGCCAGTTGCGTGTGATTTCTTGTCAGAAACTTAAATTTAATCTAGAGTGACTTAAAATATATTCTTTTGAGAAGTCTGTCAATAATTATTCAAATTTTATTTTAAAGGTAACTAACACAGAGTGACGTGATTATATTATAGAGTTACTGTTATGATATAGAGCCGAAAGCACATACCCCCTAGAATATACGTCTAGGTTCTGACCTGCCATTCAAAATCAATGACGCGTAACCGAGACTGTTATGTTCAGAGTTCAGTTACCAATTATCATGAATTAACTTTTATAGTTACTACGTTAATCGGACAACTTTGTGACACATACAAATTAATTGAGGGAATCAATCCATTAACTTAACTTAATACACAACATAAATAATATTCATAGCTGATACAATCTTCATGATGTAACATACTGTGAAAATAGAGTATAGATTGACACTAGGAAAACTCGTCCCAGTTTCACCCCCTGCGATAAACTATAGAGGATATGAAATGAAGATGCTCATTGAACAATCCTAAATACAAGACATTGATACCCTGTGTTGAACATGTCGAGTATTCCGCTATTGTATTCCCAGGAGGGTTCGGAATTGTCGAGGGCAAAAATGTTACCGTGAATGGCAAGCTTGTTTGTCTTTCTCCCATGGTGCAAGGGGTTACACTTGATGTACCAAATAAGACAGTTAAAGTGAGGAAAGGAGAGGGGGAGGGGTGGTAACAAAAAGTGGGTTTAATGGTTCTTAACAGTTCACGCCCACACAGTTGCAGTGAAAAAATGTTATCGAGGAGTCGTCGAATTTGTTTTTCCCTGAAAAGACTTCGATACGTTCAAACAAGCACGACGGCTATTTTGTGTATGTTTCTGTCACTTGAGAGATTGGGGTGGAGGGGTTGATTTCACAAAGAACTTAGGACTAGTCCTAGGAGATATACAGATTGCATGGATAGTTAGGACGAGTAACTGGTCCTAACTCGAGATAAGACTAGTCCTAACTCACCATTAAGCGATTTTATTGTAAGGTAAGTTTGTTTTGTGACTTTTCTGTTATTGTTCTTTTGATTACACGAATCTTGTTTGGGTGTTGTGTGGATGCACGTTGTTCATCCCCAAACAAAGCTTTCGATACTATACAGAATGTATAATTAATTCTACTAGAAACCATTAATGCGATAGTTTCTTATGTTTTTTATGAAACTGAGGACGAAAGGGAGATGGGTCAAAGAGTAATGGTAATTTAATTGTTGCTTATTTCGTTTATTGTTGTCAGAATATGACAAAAGTAAACTACCTGTTCCACATTATTTATTAGGAAAAAACACCAACCGAGTGTTCTGACAATAATTATAACTACAATCTTCGAGTACGATGATCTTACTTGTCGTTTAAAGGCACTGGACACTATTCATATTACTCAAAATAATTGTTAGCATAAAAACTTACTTTTGACGAGCTGTTGATAGTTTAAAACATTGTAGGAAACGGTTCCCTCTATAGAGTAACGTAGTTTTTGAGAAAGAAGCAATTTTTCACTAAAATATTTTAATTGAATTCGATACCACAGCTGACGTCCCGAATTCTAGCATCTGAAAGCAGACAAATTCCAGCGACGAGGTTGTTTTTCTTCCATTATTCTCTCGCAACTTCCACGACCAATAATGAGTTCAAATGTTCACAGGTTTGTTATTTTATGCATGAGATACACCGAGTGATAAGACTGGTCTTTGACAATTAACAAAGGTGTTCAGTGGTTTAAAGGTGAACAGATTTGATGTTTTTACTTTGATGTAATTCAAATGTACCTTTACCAATGTATACCTCAACAAAGGGAAGGAATACCACTTTATCGACTCAACTCGAGGGAGCCGGGAAGATTTTCTTCTGATACGTGTAACAGCAGCCGAGTCCGAAACAAGGAAGTTGTGTAGAGGAGAGCCTTTCTAACGAAACAAACTGCCATGTCCGCCTGCCCGCCCACACACTCAGTCACAAAGCGTAATGCTAAACTTCAACTCTTTAGATCGATCGCAGGATGAACCCGAAATTGAGATATGCCAAACGTAGCATCGATCCCGTTTAGACGGCTAGGCTTGAAAGTGAGAAAAGAACGATTACAGGGATCACTGATGATGACACCCTCCCCGTTAACTTGCTAACGGTTGACCGTCTATATACAGCCTGACGGTTGGTAAAGCTGCTGGAGCACCTGCTGAACACTGTGCAATCCAAGAAGCAAAATGTAGGCTTCTCTTTTTACAATGTACATCTAGGTACATTAGGCTCTCTTTGTGTGATGTGCCGTAGATAGCTCGACATAATGTGGCTGGTGGCTGGAGGGTTCCATCAGCCATTCGGCTGGTGGTGGGTTCTAAAGTAAACATAGCCTCCACTTGAACTTTTTTCAAGGTTTAAGTTTTTTACTTCTCTGTTTAGCTTGGCATAAAAACTGTGTGGCTCTTGGATCAGACGTCTATGCCCGTGTAAATTTAAGAAGCAATATGCTCTGGTTTGTTAACATTGTCAAAATAATTACCGTAATCCAGATTTGCGAGGCTGTATTGTTTCGGCCTTTCCATGACTTAATACCTGGGTTAGCAGGCACCACTGGCCTTATTACTTCCTGTTTGGACATAATTGATCCGTATTTTCGGCGATATCTAGCAATTGTAAACGCGACCACCCTATGAAATGAAATGTTCACAGGATAGTTTTATTGTATTCTATATTTATGTAGGATTGCAAAAAGCAAACAGTTCCAAAAAAACAAATGCTACCTTTCCTTTAAGAGGGGATATCACGCGTAAGGTAAAACCTCAACTCGATACCAAACCGACTCCCGCTATTTGCCTATACATGTTTTGTAGTCACCGTGCACGACTCCTACACCACGTTTAGACGATTAAGGCACACCATACATGGTTTCTTCAGTGCAGTTATACCCATGTGAGTTTTTAATTTAAATGTGTTGGTTTAAAATCTCATAAGTTCACACCGCGAGACCAAACTGAAACTGACACATTAACCCCGCAGTTGATGTGCTTAAGTTCACTGTCTCGAGTCCTTTCGATTAATAATTGGTTGATTCCTCCTTCATCAAACACACCCACGACAGAGTTTGAAGATGAACAATTACCATTGTGTGTCACGTCGTGATCTTAATATGATACCTCCCCCTTGTACCCTCGCCTGGCAAGATCATAGAATTCCCCTCCCGCACTTTGAAGATTGGTGCGTCTGCCCATGGTCTGCCCACGCCGTTGATACAAACATTATTATCGTAAACTATGCCGCATTGTGTGCGTTTTGGCGGATCGGCCAATGTTCGCATCTTGGTGTCTGTCCAACAGATTTGACACCTTTGACATCTGGTTATTTTCAATTACCATGACCTGGCTGAGAATTCAATCTTGTCTCAAGCACGGAGCGCAGCTGAGCATTTGAATACGATCTCCTTTAAGATCGAGTAACTGTCTGATTGGAACTTGTTTATAAAAATCCGATTAATTCCGCTTTGGCTTTTGAGAAACACTAAAAAAGAGACATTTCCTGCTCGCCTTTGCATAACACACCAACCGCAGAATTTCCAATGAATTGCAGTGCTTTTAAAGACTAGCTGCATGATGTAAAAAGCAAATGCATTTTTTATCAGATTGTGCTTGCAGATGACTTAGCAATGACACATAAAACACAATCTCAGCTTCCCGCCCAAAAAACTAATTCCGAGGTCACACAGCCTTTGTTATGAACGAGCTCCTGGTTCGAGATATTAATAAAGAAATATTAATGGAGGTTTTGTACTTTTGATAGCCACCTGATGGCAACTCACTGTGTAAGACGAGCTTCTCGCTACAAATTAAAATGGTGACCCGTGAGGCCTGTACGTAATTACAATGCCCTTACTTTGCCGTAGGGTCGTGATGTAATGGCACGGAGGCTACATCAGGCTATACAATGGAAACAGTGCTCTCTCTCATGGCTCTCTCATCACCTCAGAACCCGAGGATCTTCAAGACATCTTACACCGAGAGAAAGAAACCAAATTGTATAGGAAGTAAACAAACACGTCTTATAATTTAGGACAGGCAAAATGAACAACATAACAACAAAATGTGAAGAAGATCCGTTGTGAATAGAGGTTGTGTCTTTTCTGATTGTGATGCCGAGGGTTGTCTTACTGAGTACTATAATAGGATTGAATAGGGGGAGGAAGATGACAAGCTGCCTCCGAGAAGAAAGGAGAGAGTGGAGATCGGGGGAGAGGTGGAGGAGAAAGGGATGTGGGGAATAAGCTGAACGGGAAATTCAATCGCTCTATATGATAGAGAACGGTGACATTTGTGATTCAAGATGGCATGTTTGAAAGAAGATTTATTTGTCTAAAACCCGCGATAAATATTTTTTATGTAGAAGCATTTTGCGTGATTCTGTTACTATTGTTTACGTTTTCGAAGGTTTCAATAAAGAAATCTGAGCCAACATTTGACTAAGATTTCTACTCATATCTTTAAAGATTCCAAGTGTGTCACCTCAAGGTTTAGTGTTTGGTCCACACAGATTGACATTAATGTACTGTGTCGAGCCTGGTTGATATGAGGACATGTGGCCCGTGGGGCACACACAAGATTACTCTTGTGACTAACTCGCACGCTGTGTGTCTACGGGTAAACTCTGTATCAATGATTGCCCTCGTCCCCTTTCTCTAACTCTTGTTGCCTGAACTGCAGCTAGCTAAAGGCCTAGCCCACTGATATAAACACGACATGACAACGCTCTATCGATCGGACAGTTGATTTGGTTGAAGACTGCCCAGGGAGCCATCATGACGATTATGAAGAGGAGGGTTTGTAGGGGAGTCAGGATGATCGGGCAAGATGCTCTTGATGAAGCAGAATGGGTCGAGTTACTCCAAAGTACTTCTATGTGTACGTGGTGGGAGTGATATCTAAGTGGCGATGGTCAGGGCTGGCAGGTGAGGGTGTACTTAACTTCACCAAAGAGACTTTTGAGTTCATACTTCCATATCAACACAAACACGAAATATAAACATTAGAACCATGTAAGCGCTTTGTCTTTTCAACTCATTTCAACCTTTCACACTACTCTTGTCGAAATAAAACATGTGACCTGCTATGACAGAATGAACATTTTACAACATTATTGTACAAACTTCACAGATGAGATATATTAAAAGTATGGTAAATGAATGGGATGCATAAATAAAAGGAGTATTAGGCATTCAGATTTAGCCACATAAACGGCGGTAAATGCCGTGTTGAGACTGCATAAACATAGCCTCGAACACACCACAATGTTGACGTTGACTGACAGGAACATATAACACATACTAAAAATGTTTGGTTAATGTCACACGAGGCCAAATACAGACTGTCAGTTTTAGGCAATCTCCAATAACTGTTAAATTTTCACATCCTCCCCCATGGTTCGGGTACAGGAAGACAACCAGGAACAATTTTCGCCACGCAAACCACGTGTTCATTTCAATTTCTGTTGTATCTTAAAGGGACACACCGGCTTCGTTGGGCTTTTGGGGCTACAAAACAACTAAGATATGACAAAGGTCTTCCAGGAATGGAGAGGAACATTCAATAAAAACAAATCATACAGTTTTAATAAAATTGTCTCATTATGACAGAACCTATATATTTATTACAGTATCCACCAAAACAACAAGAGCGTTAGTATCAAACAACTCAACCACAACCTCATACCCGGATGTTGCCTCTTCATAATGATGATAACGTTATGGTATATAGTACACTGGCGATAACCCCATAAATAAGTCATTGCAAAATGACACCCTGGATGTAGGTCATTGGAGTTGCTCCGCTGGACACTTCATGTAGACTGCCCTTTCTTCCAGAAGAGGACTAATCATTTATTCATTTTCTTTTGGAACATTTCATGGGCACAATTATAAAACAGAAGCTTCAGCGATTATGCCGTCTATACGAGGGATCGTGAGAGCGAAGGACGAGGGGTCGTTGTAGACGGGGGGAGAGGTGTGGGCAGGGTGAACGACGGCAGTGTTGTGACACCGTTCAGTCGGTGTTTAATAAGGGTTTCCAACAGCTTTAAAGGACACCATACTTGATGAGTTACAGTCTGAGAAAGCTCACTGATGAAAATGTCACACTGGTACAAATACGGGTCAATATACCTCTATCATGCTGCCTCCATCTTGGTCATGTTCCTTGTATCGAATAACAATAAAGTCATCTGTCAAAATAAAGCTTTTGTCACTAAAATAATGTGTTTTGATGAATTTAAACAAATTAGTTTCCATGCTATTTACAAATTTGAAATTAAGCCCGACCCGAGAGGGCGCTGTTCTTGACGTCATTCGAGGCGCGATGGATCGCATGCAGTGCCAACACAAGGTAGTGACGCTTGGCGCAAGCTAAATACATGCCCTCAAAGTTGAAAAAATACCTGTTTTTTTTCACGTTAGGCATAATTATGCTCCTTTAGGTTTGCTACGTCTTTCAGGTACCTTCTTCGACTTCCCCACTAGCTGGGAAATTGTTGGGATGGTGTCATGTTTTAAAAAAGAACTTTTCTCTTCATGTCAAAATGTATAGTGTTACGTATTTCGGATTCTCGAAGCACGACGGCTCGAAAGACTTGCAAACTGACCCCATCTTAAGTTGTTTTGCTGCATCAAGCAGCAATACACCTGGTGGATATCGCCGGAAAAATGCAAGAAAAAAACTTTTTTTGAAACGTACAAACTCACGACTAGGACTTGAATGTACTTGCACGTACGTTTGTTCGATGTTCGAAGTCTGCCTCGATTGACGACACAAAAGGGGTAGGCGGAGTCAGCCCAACACAACTTTATTCTTTTTATTTATTATCTAAATCTTTAAAAACAATTACTCAACAAAATATTTTATTGTTCAGAAACATATACTCTAATGTTTGAAGGAAAACAAATTATATTTCCAGGTGACTTAATGAATGCTAATAATAATTTTGAAAAAAGGAACCAGACTATTTTGTTTTTCCAGCCTCGGTTTGGTAACATTTATATCAATGGGAGAAATTCAAGATGGCTGCACATGATAAAGATCTATTCGGACCCCTGTTTTAGAGCGACTCTCTGTATTTGCAAATTGGGCGTTTGGCATAATTCTTTATAATGACAAGAATTCACTAACCTTGTTGTCTGCATGTTTTGTCACAATTAAGTGGAAAAATACACTGGTGTGAAGAGTACTGTGGCACAAAACCTCTTGTTTTCAGTAAAAACAGTTCACGCAACCAAAAAACCAACCTGAGTGAACATTGTATTCAAGTAGCGATAATTTATTGTGTACGTACACTATTAATTTAAACATATCATGTACGTACATACTAAAACCAAACTTATCGTGTACACGTCGTACACGATAAATCTAGCCCTATATGACTCTTCCTCTGTGCTTATTTTGAGTTGTATAACACGAAAGTGTAAGGTCGCCAGGGCGAACGATAAAGCTAACTTATTGTGTAGACACATAATAAGTTCTCGTGTATAGTATACATACACGATAACTTATCGTGTAAGTTATCGTGGAAGTTTGGATTCTTCTCCTTCCTTTCTAGTACACCTCCTTAGCTAAGCATGAATTTCTTCTTTAAAAACAGGATTACCACCAAATTTCCACGTGATTTTCAGGACAGGCAACCAACAGCTGAATACCAGTAACAAGAAATATGCAATAAATAGAAATTTGGTTGGCAATCCTGTTTCTATAAATGAGGAAATTTCATGCTAAGCAGATTTGTGTGCTTAGCAGCTCTATGAAATTAGGCCCAGGTTGTGTGTAAGTTGGGAAGTATGTCTGGGAGATGTTTTTTTTCAAATCCCGTTCTCCTAACCGAAGTCCACATTACAGCCTTCAATGACATTTACATCAGTCAAGGTTTCAAAACAGAAACAAATAGAACTTTATCATGGTGCAGCCATCTTGAATTTCTTGCATTGATATCACTGTACCACACCGAGGCTGGAAGAACAAAATAGTCTGGTTCCTTTTTGCAAAATGATTATTAGCACCCATTATTGTTATTCGATACGAGGAGCAAGAACAAGATAAAAAGTATGATATAATATCAATCAAAACAGCTCCGTTGCGTTAAAGCCGGCTCAATATTACAAATCAATTTTCTGTCACACCAAAACGACCAAAATTGTTTCTGTCATATCGCGAGCAATTTATTTTCGCAATCGTGGGCGTTCCTTTACCTGTCATAAATCCTTCAGATTGTTGCTGCACTTGAACTTCAAAATAAATAAAAAACTGAAAAAGGGAAGACGGAAAAATTAATACTCACAAGAAAAAAGATTGCTCGTAAAACCGAAGGCCATATTTTGTTGATTTGGCCTCGCTGTCAACCAGTGCATCTATTTACAGTGACTTACAAATCGGTCTAGGTCACGGCGAGCTAAATCTGCCATAAGAACCTGTGTGCGTGGGTGTTTACATGCAATTTATCAATGCTCTATATTTGTTTACGCACAGCGTTCGAGGATCGGAATAATGAGGTCGTATAACAACGCTACGAAACTGTGGCTCTCTTGGTCTGTACACAGATCCATGTTATGAGAACTCTGATTTGTGTATGTGTGCGCTGGCAAAATTCCCACGAGCATTTACACACGTTTTTACACACGTTTCTGTAGCAACCATTAATATTATGCATTCTTATTCTTAAAGCCATTGGACACTTTCGGTAAACAGTGTTGTCCAAAGGCCCACACTTCGTGTATCACAACTTATATATAAAATAACAAACCTGAACAATTTAGGCTCAATCGGTCATCGGAGTCGGGAGAAAACAACGGGAAAATCCACCCTTGTTTCCGCGCGTTTCGCCGAGTCATGACATGTGTTTAAAATAAATCCGTAATTCTCGATATCGAGAATTGATAATTGTTTTTATGTTTTCTCAAAAAGTAAAGCATTTCATGGAATAATATTTCAAGAGAAGTCTTTCACCATTACCTTCTGTAAACCCTGTAAACTATTTGTAAATCTGTGAACTTTTATTTTTTTGTCTGTTCCGAAAGTGTATAATGGCTTTAAAGGGGGGTCTGACCTTTCCCACGCCCACACCCACACCCCTGCGCCGTTCAATCCGAGCATCCACCAAAACTGAAACAAAAAACAATGTCACTTCGCTGCCGGCGATCCGTTATTAAAAACAAGAATTCTGGAGCAACTTATAAGACTCGTATTGTTATTGTACAAATGTTCATTTTTACTCAATCATGTGCAAATCCAGACCTCAGGCTCGTGCCATCCACCCACGTAATTCTCCTGATTCTTGTCTCTTCGAAAAGGCAAATATAAAATATTAACTCTTGGATGTCACGAGATGGTAGGAAAAGACAATTAAAAAAAAAAATATATAGGGGCAGCAATTCTTTTGCTTAAATAAGAGTGTCCGTGTGAAACGTGAACTTGTGGGCACCTCAATAATTATACAAACATTCAATGTTGAAACTTTCAAGAAACGAATCTGCCTCTTTCGCAAACTAAAAATATCTATGAAAGTATACTCTACGCCCACATTACAAAATCTACATATTAATTTGTATTATTGAACATTCTTTTTTTCATTCTGGCCCTCGAAAACGGACATCAAAAACGTAACAATTAAATATCAACCTGAGTATCCGATGCAATGAAACTTTCAAAATGTCCGCTAGAGGCGGGGCTGGGTGGGGTGTTAGCAAGAAAATCCAAAGGGCGTCTAAGGACTACACAACTAGTTGAAGAACTATTTTGTAATAAAAGGAAGCCTTACTATAGTCCTGAGCCTTAGTGGTGAATGTTAATTTTTTAATTTAATGACGTCAAAGCAGATTTTTGTACAGATCAAACACGTGACAAATGAAAAGGGCAAAACGCTGTCCTTGTTCAGCATGCTACAGACCGGACTGCAATTTTTTTTTCGTACCACACGCTGGCTACGGGGTCAACAGTGAAGGGATCAGGGAAAGCGCACATACATATATGCGTGTGGGTATTGCTCTTGTGTGGTACGGGACAAAATTGCGACCAGACTAGCTAGCTGTTCTACACGTTTTCTTTCATTGCAAAATGGCCCACGCAACCAATAAATGCTCAGAAAACCCACGGTCGTAATTTACGTGTATTCATTAGATGGCTAACATTTTATGTGGCGCTGCATGCAGTTAACAAGCAAGGATATATTTTTGAACCACAAGGCAATTTACATCAAGGACATTGTAAAAATGGGTCCTTTTGTAAGATGTGTTAGGACTAAGCTTGGAGACTCATGGACTTAGCAACAACATGGTCTAAATTAGTCCAGCAATATCGCAGATATAGGTAACAAGAAAGGTATAATATTACCTTAAAGCGGGATGTATGCTAACTATAATATGACATCAGTACACGACGACAACTCTGACAAAAAATGCACACACAGGAAATCCAATAGCATCCTTGATGTGTACTCCCAGGGATGAATCTTCACGAGGCACGTACACCCATGGAATATTAAACAAATCAAACCCAAATTTGTTCGGCGCCCGCCGATTCCTGTAACATGTGTTTAATAATGGATTGGTTGTACCCGATAGTCGAAATGATACCCCGGTAAAAGTAGAGACGAGGTACCTTCCAAAATCCATACCGACAGTGAAGCATGAGTTTCAGTCTTACAATTACCAATTCTTCGGTCGTTTTCCATTTAGAATTACAGCTCTTTTGGGATTTTGTTGAGGTGGGGAGGAGACCCTGGGATGGGAGTCTAGACTTCTATATACGGGAGTTGTCGAGCTGGCAATTTGAGGGGAGATCTTCCAAGTCTCGTTGGCTCAAGTTACGAGGCCGGGTTCTTATGAGTACTGGTGGAATCGATCAGCATCGCGTGGCCGGGAACTGATTGCCGAATTTACCGGCTAGATTTACCGGTATACCCTCATACATGAGTGTAGTCGCAATGCAAAGCTTGCTAACTTGCATTTTGTCGACGGCTGTTTTGTGTATGAGATAAGGTGACGGTACGAGCGTCTTTCTCAATGGTACGAGGAATCAACCCCAGACGCTATAGTCATCCAGCTTCATTTCTGATTCCACTTACTTAATGATGTGAACGGTCGCCGGGTGCATGTGAATAAATCTATCTTGAAGTCAGAGTCCCACTGGGCAATGTCGTCTCAAAGACATCTCGAATCAGACACCGCAGGCAAGTTTTCAAATCCCAGGGTAGTACAGTAGCAGATGAAGAGTCCCCTACTAGATTTAAAGACATTGGACACTAAGGGTAGTTGTCAAAGACCAGTCTTCTCACTTGCTATATCTCAACATAAGCATAAAATACTAAACCTGTGAGAATTTGAGCTCAATTGGTCGTCGAAGTTGCGAGATAACTATGAAAGAAAAAACACCCTTGTCACACGAAGTTGTGTGATGCTTGATTACAAGACCCCAAAATCTAATTCTGAGGTCTTGAAATCAAATTCGTGGAAAATTACTTTTGTTCGTGAAAACTACGTCACTTCAGATGTAGCCGTTTCTCACAATGGTTTATACTATCAACAACTCTCCATTACTCGTCACCAAGTAAGGTTTTATGCTAAAAAATATTTTGAGTAATTACCAATAGTGTCCACTGCCTTTAAGAACACTCGTCTATACATGCTGGTCTGTTCAGCTAATGGAATTGAGTTTTAAAATTTCACTCCATTTTAGAAGAGAGATGCAATCTAACATTTCGATCCCTTCAAGCCATTGAACACTTTCTGAACAGAACAAAAATTAAAAGTTCACAGATTTACAAAAAACTTACAGGGTTTACAGAAGGTAATGGCGAAAGACTTCCCTTGGAATATTATTTCATGAAATATATTACTTTTTGTGAAAACATTAAAACAATTATCAATTCTCGATATCGAAAATAACGGATTTATTTTAAACACGTCATGACACGGCGAAACGTGCGGAAACAAGGGTGGGTTTTCCCGTTATTTTCTCCCGACTCCGATGACCGATTGAGCCTAAATTTTCACAGGTTTGTTATATGTTATATATAAGTTGTGAAACATGAAGTGGACAATACTGATACCGATGTTGTGCGATTGCTTTAACAGCCATGCACATGAAATGCCCCTAAAAGATTCAGCTTGCTGGTCGCCATCATCAAACATAGCAGAAGGGGAAATATCCTTGATGTTAACGCCGTTCAATCAAAACGTTCAGCTAAAGAACACACACTCTCAACTATTTGTTTATTTTGGAGAAAGGAGCCGGAAGAGGGTGAACGTCAACCACATTGAGAGAGCAAGGAAATGGACAAATTAATGCCGAACTAGGGAGGACGGGCCCCTCAATCACGTGTGACAATAAAAACACCTGGCTTTAAATAATTTTTATAGAAAGGGGGAGTCATTATTGAAATGAAAAGGAAATCTCTCTTTACTTTCTGTCACATCTTGTGTATATGTACACATGGTGTGTTTCACTATGTATGTACACATTACTAATGTATGTGCACGTGTATCATTATCAATGGAAGACACTCGCTTACAGCAAATACTCGTCAAGTGCAAAGTCAATACGCCTGCTTAAAAAGAAAGAAGACATCGTCCTGTTAATCAACATTATATATGGAATGTCACACCAGTTATCTCTCGTACCCACAAACGATCAATTTATTCTCCTAATACAAAAAAAATAATTGGATTATCCCATTTCACCGAAGCAGGCAATCACATTCCACTTTAAGTTTTAAAATCATCACCAATGAGAAAATCAACTTCATCATTCTGCGCAGCGGAAATGATAACTGTACTTTTTATAAATCTTGACATCAATGCAAAAATTCCCGGGGCTTGTGGTATGGCCCGGGGTGAATGGGATGGGTTGGGACATGGGGATTTGGTATTTTGCTTTACCTGTCGGCGTATGATTGGGTGAGCAGGACGGTAATTACTTCCACCGCCGGGGTGGGGGGGGGGGGGGGGGGGGGGTGGGGGCATTTAGTTACAAAATACCCCATGGCTAAACAGAGCACAGTCCAATATTAAAATGAAGAGTTTGCACGTCGTACTTTCAACTTCATAAGAACAAATTGTCGACATCTGGAATCTCTTTGCGAAAATTATTGAGATACTTTATGAGACAAGAGACATGCAAAGTCTAATGTTTTTGTTATTATGTAAGTACGTCATTTCGTCTATAAATATTTTCAAGATGTTATAAAAGGATACCGACATCGATGATCGAGGTTTTTGTTGTTGTTGTTGTTGTTGTTGTCGTCTTGGTTCAATTTGTGCATCTTGATTACCAGACGTCGACTAATTCTTCATTTTCGATTATAGTTGTTTTATTTGAGTTGTCTCAGCAGTATAGGCGACAGCTCAGTGTTGTGTTGTGTTTTTTGTAGCAGCATAAAACAAATTTTGGACGAAACTGAAGCAGGATAACTTCATTCAGGAAACCATAAACATTATGCCATATATCTTTAATATGTTTAATATATACATTAACAAATCAAACATTTCATGATGTGTGTTGAAACCAACACCTGAGCCATCTTCAATATGTTTGAATGGCTTACAGTTAACTTTAAAGGGCATCATAACTTTAGCGGGTTTACTTAAATGGCCGAAGGGGATCTATAACAATATTCATACACATCAATTGTTTAAAGGTTAAATGCTTTTTCTGCCATTTATTCATCTGTTAATGAACGAAGCTCCAAGAACAGCCGAAAAATCACAAAATGATGAGAGCAACGGGAAAATGCCTGCCAAGAACGTGACAATAAATACATTTTAAATGTCAATCATTACCACACTTGACTTCGGAGAAAAAAAACACCCACGTAAATCCACAAGTCCGTGAAATTGAGGACAATTTGCTGCGTGTTGCAGACAAGCGGTGGATTTGTAAGGCTTTTCAGACCAGCAGGAAAGTGTGGGTGTTTTTTTCATCGAGACAAACGTATCATAATTATTGTTACGCCACGGGTGTGTTTGAGTACTATTTTTTATTCTTTCTTTTTTTTAGAGGGGGGGGGGATGTGCGTCTGGAAGTATTTAGCAAACAAGATTAATACTGGTCAGGAGATACTGAATGAACTTCTGGAATGATAATAGATCGTAACTGGTTATAAATCAGGCGCTGATGAGAACGAACATGAATGGTCGAGATTAAGAAACGATTGGAAACATCTTTTAAGAATTGAATCCGTCCGAAAACACGGGAACATCTGAGCAGGAGGAGCTTCTCCTATACATTTCAAATTAACTCATTGGTGAGGTTCAATTCATGTTGAATTGTTTGTGATTGTCCTTTTGTTGAACTGTTTGCTGTGGATCTTCACCAGCAGTCTGTTCGATCCACGCTTGAAACTCGGCGTCCATTGGCCCTTTTCGAAACGACGGATTCGGCTTTGGATTCGGCTTCACGCTCCGTCCTCTTGTCTGAATCCCTGATCGCGTACGCAAAACACGCGCAATTGTCAAAACATCCGCGGGGCCATGCCAGCCTGAATCGAATTCAGACCGAAGCCGTGGTCTCGAAAAGGGCCATTGAGAGGGATTGTTTTGAATAGACGATGAGGAAACGTAGTCATCGATTGTAACACGAGGTGTCGATGTCGGGCCAGACCAAAAGGTGCCTGGGATGGAGTCGATTTGGTCTCCATGCTGGAACCTGAATATCGCTTTAATATTATCAGCATTTATGAGGCAGTCTTTAGTGCCATATTATATAATAAAAGTGTTTTTGTTCACGCGTGTAACGCTTTATACTATACAAAGCCTACTTCAATCCATGATGGCTTCGGTTTGAAAGCCGTAATAACCACGGCTTTGGCATCAATATAAAAAGAACTATACAGCACAAAATTCGCCAAAAAGGGCAATTTTGGTTTGAAATAAAGCCGGAGTCTCCAATGCTTGACATAACACCGGAGCTAAATAAATATTACAGCAATGACAACAGACTTATATTACTATAAAAATATCAAATTAAAAACTGACAATAATACTAGTTAATCGAGATGGAAACCTTCCACTCTTAACACCACAAATAAATTAAGGACAACAAGTCATGTAGAAAGCCCCACTAAAACCTGGACCTGCAAGTTGCACTAAAAAATAAAAGAAAGTAAAAGAGTGGAAAAGCCCCAAAGGGCAATGCACAGAATAGTGGAAATTTAAAGTACCCCATTCCCACCAAGAACATGCCGCCCCCCCAAAAAAAAAAATACCTTGTGGTTTATTATTTGATATATATATATAGGCCTACATTGATATTTTAAATATATTTAAATGACAAGAAGTTATTTTCTATAGTACTGGCTTCGCTTTTGGCTGTTTAAAATAATGACGCTTCATCCGTTGTTTCTAAAAAAGATGACTGAGAAGCAGCACAAAGCGTTTGTTTGCACTTAGCACTGATCATAACCTGCCACCTAAACAAAATGACACATGACATCAATTTTTTTTACTACTTGCAAATATATGTATTTACGAACGGAAGATTCATTATAGTGATTAATCGATAAACTTGATCCACAATGACTCACATAAGAAAGGAAATTCAATTATGGAGCCTTTTTGATATCGCCTTATGATTAACGTGCCATTGGGGACCCATTATGCCGTCCAGCAGTGTACAATTTACTTTCCTCAATGCTATGGTACTCCTGTAATGGCTACAATGGAAAGCATGAGACCTTTGTGTGTTGTAACAAGACAAAGTAGCCAGGCATCCATAATGAACTCATCGTACAAAGGAACCTGGATGCTAATTGTCTCTTAACGGAAGTATATCAACTAAGTCATAAAACTTGTCGACTTCAAAGTCTAATTTATATAATTGCTCGGCCTTTAGTGTTATGGCAATCATAATTTATACATTGCTCGCTTTTGCATTTCTATAGAAAGTACATTGACAAGAATTAGTGTGGTCTAAGCAAACACGGAAGCAGGGATTTAATTACATAAAAAGAGCAAACAAGAAGTAATTTCTTCTTTGTAGGTTCCGTACTTTTAATTATGTGATACTATAGGTAACAACGGTTTGGAGATGTTAAATGGCAATGTTTTGTAATAAAACAAACTATTGTTATTTTTTTAACAGGCATCTATACGGCTGCCCAATGGATCGAAACAAATTGTTTCCTTAATGCTGTCAAAGGAAATTCTTCCACCAGCGTGTGAAAACACACACGTATAGTTTTTCAAAGAACTGAATATTACGTTAACTTAAGGCTCGAAGAGAGTATAAACATGTTTTGGTTTACTAAAGACAAACAATATTGTACAATGGACAGAAAAACTAATGTATAAGTCCATCCTCAAGCTCGATTGCAGTGAAATCACAGTGAAATCACTGCTTATATCATTCAAGAGAAGGTTATCTAGCAAAACGGTTTGACATTTATTTGAACTTCGCTTTTCAAGTCTCTTTATCCCCCCTACAAGATTTATTATCCATCTTCGCCGAATACAAATAATCTTTCGTTTCAGAGGGAACATTTATGTGTGTAGGTTTTGAAACACGATACGCGAGCAAAAACGTGAACGTGAACGTGAACGTGAACGTCAGCAAATTATTGTGTCGTTTCTAAATGGTGACTTCAAGTATGCCTTTGCTTAAAGGCAGTGGACACTATTGGTAATTGTCAAAGACCAGTCTTCTCCCTTGGTGTATCTCAACATATGCATAAAATAACTAACCTGTGAAAATTTGAGCTCAATCGGTCATCGAAGTTGCGAGATAACAATGAAAGAAAAAACACCCTTGTCACACGAAGTTGTGTGCATTTAGATGGTTGATTTCGAGACCTCAAGTCCTAAATCTGAGGTCTCGAAATCAAATTCGTGGAAAATTACTTCTTTCTCGAAAACTATGGCACTTCAGAGGGAGCCGTTTCTCACAACGGTTTATACCATCAACCTCTCTCCATTACTCGTCACCAAGAAAGGTTTTATGCTAATAATTATTTTGAGTAATTACCAATAGTGTCCACTGCCTTTAACACGTGAGATACTTACATCAACATTTGTTGAAGTTCACGTTCACGTTTTTGCTCGCGTAACGTGCAGCTAAACCTCCCCAATAATGTACTATTCAGTGCTTCGTTAGTATATCAAGATGAATGTTCACGATATTGACAATGACATGAAAAGTTGCCAGGCTCTAGATTAAAAAAAGACCAACAGTTCCAGAGCCCATTCCCGAGGCAGGATATCACGGGTCGAGCGAATTAAACGGTCAAGTAAGATGAACGAGATATGGAGCCAGGCCACAGTACGGGGACGTGAAAGATCAGCGCCTTGGAACCAACATGTCTGTCCGCATGATTAGAATGGTGAGCTTTGATGATTGTTTACAACGGATCAAAATTGAGCTAGCTCCATATTTCTTATCCACGTCATTCTTTACAGTTGATGAGTTTAAGAATGACGCTTTCTATTGGTTGAATTGCTCCACTCAGAATACGCACACGCTCATTCAACCAATAGAATGCGTTCTCTTTGCGTCATAATGATTATCGTTTTCGTTTTCGTTATCGCTGCAGTGTGACTCTGCCTTTTTTTAATCGTTCTAGTTTTCGTTCTCGTTATTGGGGGCCTGTGTGACCAGTGCAGTTACACTCCATTAGTTCCTTTGGTTGGGCCTGTACGAGTGTGCGAAAGTTCCCTTAGTGCAAGATGGGTGTTGTCATCAGCAGCAGAGTGTGGGTTAAAAGCAATATTTTTGGCTCGAACAGCTCCTGTTGGCTGCCGAACATTTCCATTGTTTTCATTCAAAAGACACAACCCATCAATCTTAGTGACTATGTTGACATGAGGGATGTAGGGGCAGGGAATTGGCTGCGGTCTTAGATATCAATGCAATAAAGTACCCCGGAGGATTTCTTACATTTACAAATCCACATGATTGAAGTGTCAATACTAAAGGTACGGTAAAGAAGCCGTTTGGTTATAAGGAGAGACTTAATACTAATACCTTTGCCCCGGGAGGATGTAATAATCGCCAGATATCAGAATGTACCAGTACTTTTTCCAAGAATCTTTTAAGAGCTGCAGCACAATATTGATTTGACTTTTGAATCAAGAAGCTTTGCTGCTCCCAGACCTGAGTCTAATGCGGCATTCAAAACATAAGTTAGGAACGCCCCCTTAATCTCATCAACATGTTTTACAAAAAGTTGCGTGAACCTAGCACTTAAGGAGCACTGGGTGTGACAAGTGAAAGTCTTTGCCGAGGTAAACACAAAACAGGAGTAGAAAAGGGTGGAAGGAAGATCTACACTTTGTCTCCTCTCGAGCCGAAAATCCAACAAATACAAAGCAAAACGTCTGTCCCAAGCCAATGTTTCTCGATCTCCAGCCCGGTGCTATATCCTGTTTCGGGCCGGTTTCGTCACTTGTAAAACGATTGAGAATTGAAAGGATGCCAGTCCAGGACGCCGGTAACTATTTTTCATACTGGGCGAAGAGAAGTGTCTTGGACGCAAGTTTCTCGACTGACCAGGGCCCAATTTCTTCCTTGATAAAAACAGGATTACCAACCAAATTTCCACGTGAATTTCAGGATAACAACAGCTGAATATCAGTAACGAGCAATAAGCAGCAAATGGAAATTTGGTTGGTAATCCTGTTTTTATTACGGAAGAAATTTCATGCTAAGCAAATTTTCGTGCTTAGCACCTCTATGAAGTTGGGTCCTGGCCAGGATTTGAACCCACATTCTGCATAAAACACAAACGTCCTTCGCCCTAGACCGGGGGCCAAGACACAACACATCATGAGATTCGACGAAGATTATCATTAATCATACTAAAAAAGCCATGTTCTTTGTGCAAGACACGTTCATGATTTCCGTTTGCCGACTTGCAATTAGTCCAGGAAACATTTGTGTTCTAACACTATTGTGCACATGTCAAATATGGTAGAAATAAGTATAAAAGTCCACCCCTTTGGGACTAAAACAGGATGGCTGAGACAGTAATTAGTACCGATTCCATTAACGTTAAAAAGATTCCGACTATATTTAAGTCCTACCCAGCCTAGATTAAAAATGATTGAAAATTGGCTGGAAATAATTTTTTTTTAAATAACACCCCAGGTCGATGTACCTTTGATAAAGATTCTTCAACCCTGATATGTGTTATTTTAACCCGGGTTGAGTTCAGTGTGCACAGTGCACGGAGTGCCAAAGCTATACACACGGCACCAGAGAGGGTGAAATAGAAATGCAGCACGACTAGCCCTGTATAAGACTCTTCCTCTGTAGTATAATACGAAAGTGTAGGCCGCCAGGGCTGCAGCACGACCTACTTTGAGAGTTGTTCTGGCCGCATAACAATAATTTTGAGGTGATTTTTTTACTCGTGGACAACAGCCTCAAGATGACGAGCAGATTGCCCTGTCAAGTGAGCCTCGATCTCAAGTACTATTTACGGTACAGGGCCAAGAGCTTCGTGATCATACTTTCAATTTCAAGAAACGATTGAAGATAAAGCACACCAGTTGGCCTTTTAAATATTGTTTTCCTGTAGATTCTAAAATAAACACTGAAATGAAAGATATGTATCTACGGAAGTGCATTTGTCAGAACAAATTGTCAGTTTGGGGGAAAATTAGGAGTAAAGAAACATTCAATCTAAAATTGATGACAATTAATGGTAAAAAATGTCCTAACAAAATGCAAAATTTACTAGATTTTGTACCTCACGTTATTGCTTCCTATCGGAAGGAAGCCTTTCTTGACTTGCAATTAATTATCAACGTTTCGATCGTGTGTTTTGTCTTCAGAGACCGACGGGAAACAACGCCTTGATATTTTCGGAATTCATTCTGAAATTGATGCTCAGATACTATTGGGAGATATTGTGTGAACTTATTATGCGTTCTCAATCTGATCAACATAGAATCTTTAACTTTCAGTTAATGAGGATTTCATGTTTATGTTTTGTTTCTGTTAATGTGTTTCTCGAAAAGATCATAGGGCCACAACAAAATGTGTCTCAGAGGCAGGTTACGTTGAGCATTGCCGATATGCCTACATCATGAGCACACAAACCTCGTAGTTATGTCAACCCCGGTTCCAATTTTGTACCAAACTGTTACGGCTATAGATAGCACAATAATTCTCAAGAACAGCGCAATTGAGCGAAGGGTTTCTGAAAACCCGTATACACAATACAGTTTGACATCTAAATTTGATATGCTTTGCAATGCTAGTGTCACACCACATTCCCATTTCCTCTCAATTTCAAGGCACAACGACTGCCGTCTATGAGCACTTCAGGGGGCAATAGTTCAATTAAGCAATCGTTATACCCCACAAACCCCAACACCACCCTTTAATTGGAAGTTAGGAAATTATGTTTCTCGTACAGTCACTCGGAGATGATGACTTAAATCGATTGAGGGTTGCCGTTATTGCGAGTGAAAACACACGCTTAAACCGATGTGGATATGGATTTTTGTATCAGTTACTAGTGGCCGGTCTTATTATCATCTTGGGGTCTCGACTGACGCTGGATCGCGCAGGAATCTCAATCGAAACGGCTCCACTCTTTGACAGTTGAATGATTTAAGACGTAGATGCTCTGCATGCTTGGAGATCAGGCTGTATTATTTAAGAGCTGGAAGTTTTTGCGGATTTGTTGAGACCTGGTAATGTGGGCTCCTATGTTAAAGGCACTGAACACTATTGGCAATTACTCAAAATAATTGTTAGCATATAAACTTACTTGGTGACAAGCAAGGGAGAGCTGTTGATAGTATAAAACATTGTGAGAAACGCCTCCCTCTCGGTTTTCGAGAAAGACTTAACTTCCACTAAAATATTTGAATTTGATTTCGAGACCACAGAATTAGGTTTTGAAGTTCCGAAATCAAGCATCATTCTGAAGCACACAACTTCGTGTGACAAGGGTGTTTTTTCTTCCATTATTATCTCGCAGAATTATGCGCATGTTCAGAACTACGTAAACAATGGAAATTTACCCGGTATGTCTGCTGCCACCTAGCGTTGGAAAGTCTCCTATTGAGTTAAAATACTCACAGGTTTATTATTTGATGCATATTATGTTGGGATACACCACGTGAGAAGACTTGTCTTGGACAATTACCAAAGGTGTTCAGTGTCTTTAAGAGAAAATCAGCGGTAGATACAAAAATCAGATGAAGTAAGGGAAGAGATTGGTTTGAATATTAATTCACTCGGAATGTCCTTGGCTTTATCTATTTATGAAAAGAGTGCAGAGTCAACCAATCAACAATCTGCGCCTATGTATATAAGTGATGATAGTGCGAAAAAGGCGCAAGAGAAAAGCACCTTGTGTTGAACAACATTGCCTTACTGTGGCTTCATTATGAATAGGATTTGAAGCTTCACTTAATGGATTCGGGTACTTTTTCAAAATGTCCACCCAGATTTACATTAAACTTACAGGGTTTGAAGATAATGATAGTGGAAAGCTTCTCTTCAAATGTTACTAACTAAGGTTGTGTAGTTTTTGAGAAATGAGTAAAACAAGTCACAAAATAATTTTCGTCTCATGAGACCAAAATGATTTTAGCATGTAAAATCCCCTTAACCAGTTTTGATATTATACCAAAACCATTAACTGGTTAATACGTTTTTACATGCTAAAACTGAGACGAAAATTATTACTTTTACTCATTTCTCAAAAACTACAGCACCTCAGTAGGTAAAATTTCAAGGGAAGCTTTCTACTATCATAATCTTCAAACTGTGTAAGTGTAATGTAAATCTGTGGACATTGTGTTTTTTGTTAGGAAAAAGTACATATTATACCCTTTAATGGCGTAGGAAATAATAAGAAACCACCTTTCATCAAATGAGATATATATGTATTCAAAGGTTGCAACCTTAAACAATAAGCAAGTGTGTGAGTTTTCTCGAATCAAATTTGTCCTTAAAGGCGCAATTCTGCCAATGAATCCAGTGCAAATTACAAAACAAGCCCAAATTACAGATAATAATCGTCATTTGTAACTCTACGGGAGAGAAATGTCAAAAAAATTAAGGCATCCCAACTGAATTTATAAAAAGCAAATCATACAGCATTATCTTCCCCCATCAGCAGCTGAACCATGACAGGACTGCACCTCATCTCCCCTCCATCAAATAATCACATGTTGGTGGGCGAGCTACGATGTCGAGCAATCAGAAATTATACCGTAGCATGCAACAACTAATTAAATTCTCTTCGGTGATGAGATGGCGGGGCCGACAAGGGGAGACGGGGTAGCCAACGTGTAATATCGCAGAACACACTGATTCGATTTATTAACTTGTCTTGTCAACGCTGCTCGGTTTAACAAACGAGAGTTGTTCTGTTCCCTCGTGATACTGCGATAAATGCATAAGCTGTACACACATTATTACTTTAACTGCAAGATTCGATGATATCCTAATGCATTTACGGAATGTTTTTGTGTGGGAGGTTTCTATTTGCAGCGGTTTAGAAACGCCATGATTATCACAATAGACCTTTATCATGGTGCAGCCCTCTTGAATTGTTAAGATATAAGATAAAAACTGTATTATCCCACACTGTTCCCATTGATATCAATGTAAACAAAAAGAGGCTGGAAGAAAACATACTCTGGTTCCTATTTGCAAAATGATTATAGCATTCATTATTGCTAATCGATACAAGAAACATGATCAAAATTGAGACATCATGATAAAGGTCTGTATTAGAGCCAGAATCCAGTTCAGTTGAAACCCTATAGTTTTAGTTGTTGTAAACAGGTAAATACATTGGACAAATGTGAATTCCGTAAAGCCTCATGTAACACTATTGAATACACCAAAAACAATAGCGCAATGGAGAGACTTGTTTACGTTACACCAACTCACTATTTGCTGTATACACAGATAGTGTGTGACTTTACTTTCGAGGTAAAGGGTGGTTAATCATGTTTCAAAAAAACAAATAGCGGGTTTTGTGAATATATCCACGTCCTTATCTCCCGGGCACGATCTCATTTTCCGCCATGTGGATTGTTAACGAAGGTCTTAACTAATGTTTGAAAAATACGATCCTAAAACTCGTTAAACTGTTTGCATTCGACTGCATTTTATGCTCCATGTTGAAAGGTATAAGTATCGCTCGTATTCGAACTCTCTGCAGCAAGTTGGTCCCAACCATACTTCATTTCATTTCATTTCATTTCATTTTATTGGAATCACATTTCGTGGCCCACAGGCCAAATTGCACATGATTTACAATAATAGTAAATAGTAAAAACATTATTATTATTATTGATATTATAATTATTATTAATATAAAAAGATATTAAAAAATCACACAAGAACAGGACTAGTGGAATACAAACAATGATGAACTGCAATAATACAAAAAAGCACAATAAAAACATAAAACAAATAGAAGGCAGGATAAAAACACGCTATCAAAAACACACGGAAATAGGACTGGATGAGGAAAACAATCAATAAGACTAGCAAAAAACAACGATAGCATTAAAAACATGGAATACAATAAAAAATGCAACCAGAGAAAGAGAAAAAACCCTAAATCATTGGGTGTTAAGCAAATTAATGAAATAAGGAATTGGGCTATTTTTATGTGTGTGCTGCCCCTAAATGTAGCCCGAGTTTGTGCGGCACCATAATGTAGCCCGAGCCCTTAATGTAGCCCGAACCTAAATGTAGCCCCAACATTTAGGTACATGTTTGGGGCTACATTTAGGTCCGGGCTACATTTAGGTACATGTTTGGGGCTACATTTAGGTCCGGGATACATCTAGGTACATGTTTGGGGCTACATTTAGGTCAGGGCTACATTTAGGTACATGTTTGGGGCTACATTAAGGTCTGGGCTACATCTAGGTACATGTTTAGGGCTACATTTAGGTCCGGGCTACATTTAGGTACATGTTTGGGGCTACCTTTAGATCAGGCTACATTTAGGTACATGTTTGGGGCTACATTTAGGTCCGTGCTACATTCAGGTACATGTTTGGGGCTATATTTAGGTCCGGGCTACATTTAGGGCTTGGGCTACCGCACAGGTGACACTTAGGGCTCGGGCTACTTTTAGGGGCCGAACATACGTGTGCCATACAGTTTCTTCAGATATTTTAGTTCAAAGGAGTTCATGGCTTTAACAACTATTACTGGGAAAGTAAAGTTAAGCCATGCCATTTACAAAGTTAAGTAAAAGTTAACAAATCAACAAAGACAAAAACAAGACTTGACCCCTGTGTCTGGGATGTTTTACAACTAACTTTAAATATTTGGTAATATTGTCAAAGACCATTCTTCTCACTTTGTGTATCTCCTGTGCATAAAATAACATACCTGTGAAATAATGAACTCAATTGGTCGTCGAAGTTGCGAGAGAAAAAAAAAACACCCTTTGGCACAAAGTGTGTGATTTTAGATAATTGAATTCGGAAAAGTCAGCTGAGGTCTCGAATTCAATTCATTTAGTGAGAACTTACTTCTTCAAACAACGTTACTTAAAGGGTCTATGTACGTTTTGTAGGACAAAAAACACAATGTCCACAGATTTACACTAAACTTACTCAGCTTGAAGATAGTGATAGTAGAAAGCTTCCCTGAAACTATTACTTACTGAGGTGCTGTAGTTTTTTGGAAATGAGTAAAACAATGTCACAAAAATAATTTTCGTATCATGAGACGAAAATTATTCTAACAATTTACAAACGTATTTTCACGACATTGTTTTACTCATTTCTCAAAAACTACCGCACCTCAGTAAGTAATATTTGAAGAGAAGCTTTCCACTATCATTATCTTCAAACCCTGTTTAATGTAAATCTATGGACATTTTGAAAAGGTACCCAAATCCTTTAAGAGGGACCCGTTTCTCACAATGTTTTATACTATCAACCATCAAGTAGGTTTTTATGCTAACAACTATTTTAATAAACTACCATTAGTGTCCATCGCTTTAAAGGGTGTGGTTGACAAATTAACTGAAGACAAAAACTGTGTCAATGTATGGATTAGCTTGTCTGCTGCGACACATCTTACTAAGATTGATCGGCTTACGTGCGGCTACACTTTCTGACCCAGCAAAGCGGGGGTTAATTATGTACACAACCTTTCCTGATGCGTAGTACACGCTTACACGGTGATATCAATGTCTGCCGTAAATAATGTAAGGCACTGATGTTACAGGAAAGGTGTTAACTCAGTATCAAAACAACTTAGCATAGATCCGTCCTTTAAATAATCATACGATCATCGTCTCAGCCACGGCTAACACTGCTATTGTATAGTGGGGTACATAATAGATTTCAGTCAGGTACTTTCAAAAAACAATTAAAAGCCCTCATCTTCCTTAGTTCCTAAGTTAATCGGTTTGTTGTTTAAGTTCAGACTATTTTTGATCTGTCTCTCAAATACGCCAGGAGTATCAAGTCTGACAGACATGGCGAGTTATAAAATTTTCAATATTATTATTATACCTACTAATGGGCCACGTGCAAGCCTCGGTTTGACCTGCATTGATGAACGTCAAAACAAATAGATATCCCAACTTTGTTTATTATTAATAAGTTACTACAGCATAGACACTTCATGAGATGGAATCGATGAGTCAGAATTATGTCATTTTATAAATTGCAAATGCCTTTTAGGATAAATTTTATAGCCCACACAAACCTATGTTACCAAGTCATAGTGTCGTCTCAGTTGCAGATGGCGTGAAGTTTCTCACGAGTACCTAACGATTTACCTTGGTCGACCTTTCATTGTTACGAAAGCTTCACGTGATCTGGACTATAATTATGAGACACAAACATCGTGTGAATGAATGTTTTTGTGTAAGGGTCACAACGGTTATCGCACATTCTCGAAAGATGGTAGGCTTGAACAAGCACCAAAGTATCTTAAGAAATATTTGCACCCGAAACTCGCCCGTCATGCATACAAAAGTCATAGAAAAAACTGACAACCAGCAGACAACTTTTATACAAAAGAATACGAAATACAGAAAAAGGGGGAAAATTATTATAAATGAGAGCCTATTTTGATTGATGTTTTGTTTCATAATAGAAAAAACACCTTATTAATTATACCATTTAACGATTTTTTAAAGACATTTCCAAAAGAGCATTGGCGTAACGTAACCACTCCCACAAAAACCACCACAACCACAACGACATTATAATCGGAGTTCGCAGAATTTAACCACTAATGAAACTCACGTTATTATTACTTTTTTACAGCACAATTAAATGTTTTGACTTTGACAATACAAGCCTAATCCAATATAAATTGTTTAAATCGCATCGGCTCGTCTGGATGAATGGTTCCGCATTCTATACACACCGTAATCGTGCACATTATTCATGCGTCGCGCCAATGTATTCAATTCGTATACAATTATAAATTGCTGTTTGTGTACACACAGACTGTCGTTTCAAACACGCAATAAATAATGTACAAGTGTAACATTTGACTGTTTGCTCTTGTAATGGGAACATCTACACAGGAACAAGATAAATGAATTAATATAACAAATGACATCTTGAGCCTGTGGACACTGTAGCCGAGACTATCAGATGGATTATACATGCAATCCTACGTCAATATTTATTTATTAAAAAATGTGATTTTTTTCTCTTGGTTTAAAGCGATTGGACACTTTCGGTACAGAACAAAAATTTAAAGTTCACAGATTAACAAATAACTCAAGGCCGGTTTATAGTCGGTCGCGCGATGGTCGCGAAGTGAGAAGACTGGTCTCTGACAATTACCAATAGGGTACCTACCCTCTAAAGCCATTATACACTTTCGGTACAGAAAAAGAAAAGAAAAAAAGTTCACAGATTTACAAATAATTTACAGGGTTTACAGAAGGTAATACTGAAAGACTTCTCTTGAAATATTGTTCCATCAATGCTTTGCTTTTTGAGAAAGCATTAAATCAATATAAATTCTCGATATCGAGAATTACGGATTAATTTTAAACATAATATGTCATGACACGGCGAAACGTGCGGAAACAAGGGTGGGTTTTCCCGTTATTTTCTCCCGACTCCGATGACCGATTGAGCCTAAATTTTCACAGGTTTGTTATTTTATATATCAGTTGTGATACACGAAGTATGGGCCTTTGGACAATACTGTTTACCGAAAGTGTCCAATGGTTTTAACGCAAATGTAATCAAAACGAGGATGGCGTTGATAAAATAGTCTGCTTCCTATCGGTATCGGTTATTGCCATATCAAGCAGGGAACACGACAGTGAATCACTCCCCATCTCCCCAATGTAAGCAGAATGAGTTTGCAGGGAGAAATAGTATGGCCTCTTATAATACTGTGAATCTGTATTAAGATTGTTATTGCAGAATAGGGAACACGACAACTACGGTGTCAGCATGGGGAAACTCTATGCAACTCTATCACTGTCAGAATGAGGCTGACATGGATAAATAGTCTGGCCCCTTTTGAAATGTGAAGTAATCCTAATGATTAATGTTGCAGAACTGGGAATACGACATTAATGTCAGCAGCATGGTGAAACATGCTCTACATCTTTACTATTTCAAGTCTTCGTCCAGCCTAGACTTCCCCTCAGATCGCAATCCCCCCAATCTAAACGTTCACCGACTATACCCTTCATACCAGTGCCACTTCTACAATAACATTACAGTCCGAAATATTATGAAAGCCGAAAAAATATCACAGAAAGAGCGCTCGTTCACATTGCTCGAGGATGAACGTGCATGAAAACTCATAAAATCACGAACCGTTTTTCGGTGCCTCCACTCAAGAACACACAATGCACCTTGGATGTAACCCTTACAGGTTGCGTGTGTGTTATTATGTTTATTGTAAACATAAAGCCCTTTCACACAAGAGTAATTTAGCAATGGTCCCTTGCTAAATTGTAGCATGTTTGTAGCATTTTACAAAATGTACCTCATGTGAAAGGACAACAATTTCGTCTACTGTCCAGGTTCTCTTGCCAAATCTTATTAAAACATTGCTACATTTTACAAACATGCTAAAGTTAAGCAAGGGAACAAAGTTAAATTGCTGTCGTGTGAATAGCGATTAAGAGGATTAAAAAAAAAATATTCCTAAATACCTCAAAAATCAACGCTGTCGCTCCCCTTTAAGTGACGAAAAGCTAATGTGATAAATTATACATTATCATGGTGGATAGTGATTATAGTGATTGAGCAAGGGGGAGTATGGTACTCTTATATAGCATCAGTACAGAAAGATATGGAGTCACTCGGGACGCTTCTTGATCGGGGAGGAATCCTTATTGATGACGGGGGTGATAGATCAGCTCAGGGGGGGGGGGGGAGTGGGGGAGGGGTGTCTTTAAGATATCTTATAATCTCAAGAATTCTCCGGTGTTGAATTATAAATGTTGACCGATTTCAGGGTTAGCTGTAGCAATGAATAAATCAGGATCAGGCAACCGAGATGGAAGGAAGGCCGGAAGTGATCGGACGAAGAAAATTTGTATACAACGAAAAATAAAAATCGGATTTAGACTTATCTATAGTAATCCTGGATATCAAACGTAGACAAAAATAATTACAATTTGTTTTCCGTCCGTTTTAAAACTACTTTAAATTGGACAGACATGTGTTTTTTTTATTGATCTTTAATAGTTTTGTATTTCTGTATATAAGTAGGCCTACGCCCTTTCTCGGCGTAACTCTCTTGTTTTAAGGTTTGTGCGTGTTTGTTTATTCTGGGATTTTGGAGATCTATGCCTTTTTATAACAATATTCAGTAATAAACATGAAAAACAATCTTTAAAATAAATAACCTTTTTTTTGGGGGGGGGGAGAGGGAAAAGGGAGGACGAAAAATAAAATAAAATAAGAAATGAAAACCCTGAATGGTGTAATAATTATGTTATGTGATTAGATCACTGTACTTCTACCTCCAGGGTTATACTTCAACACGAACATTATGCAAAGTATTTTAGACATTCACAAAAATGAAAAGAGACTTCTATACTGACTTGTCTAACGGCATTACAGCATGATTAAAAGACGAATTAACATTGTGGAGAAGACATGGTGCTTTTCGAAATGTTTCAATCTAATAAAACATAACACAGGCCCCCATGATGTAATGCAACCTAAGTACTTAGTCATCCATCCGCGCGAACTGACGAAGGCATAATACGCCATTTGCAATTACGACTTATCAGATGGAAACCTTTGAAGTGCACTACAACCATCTTGACGGGAAGTGAGTTCAGCGGAATCGCAGTTATGGTTCTTGTCTTGAACAATCCTTAAAGGCACCGGCGTCCACGTGCTGTAAGGTTCTAGGGAAAGTAAGTTATGTCACTATAATGGCAAATATGATAAGACCACTCAGCTTAAAAGACACTGGACACCATCGGTAATTTATAAAGACCAGTCTTCTCACTTGGTGTATCTCAACATATTATGCACAAAGTAACAAACCCGTGCAAGTTTGAGCACAATAATTGGTCGTCGAAGTTGAAAATTACTTCTTTCGTTGAAAATTACTTCTTTCTCGAAAACTACGTTTATTCAGGGAGAGCCGTTTCTTACAATGTTTTATATATCAACCTCTCCCCATTACATAAGAAAGGTGTTATTCTAATACTTATTTTGAGTAATTACCATAGGTGTCCACTGCCCTGTTTGACAACATCTTACAGTCTAAGCTATTAATTAAGAACTTGGGTGACCAGGTTTGCTTAATAGCGGTAATTTACCCTGTCTTACACCTCTGTTGACCCGGTACGAATCCCGGATCGAGCATTGCAGTTGACTTGTATTAAAAAATAAATAAAAATAGAATCATGTTTGGTTCCTGTTGCAGTAGGCAGGTAGCTGCATCTGTGCCATTACCAATGCTATACCCTCTTGAGTCTAAAGAGTTGCCGTATAGCAGAGGTTATAATTTGGGGGCATCACTTGAAGACACTATTAATCTCTTAAAGTGTATACTTAGACTCTTGCCCTGAGTCATGATTTCTAAAATTAGACAGCTCCCTCACCCATCCAGGGTAAGCTACATCGATCTACATCATGTGACAATCTAAGGGACATATATTAATAAATTATGGTGACGTAGATAGGAAAGACATACACCCACAGTTCGACGTGTCGACTTGGTTTAACAGAAGAAGCAAGAATTTTGATGTGAGGGTGTTTGAGTGATGAATTATAAATTATAGGAAACCTTTTCTACGATACAAATGCATTATTTGCAATTCTACAATTTACACAACATGATTTTTGTTCACGAACACTTAATTTGTTAGAATGTAAGTTGATTTTATTTTTCACATGTCAAAATATTCATTTTGTAATAAAATAAATGCTAATAAAATCCCAGAATGTTTCTTCACCGCTTAAATATTTAATAGGCCTACTCCATTTCATGGAATTGACACGAAGCGGAATTTTACACAAGCATTCGCTATGAATTAATTTCTCAACATCAACTCTGTAAACGATTGTATTTAAAGGCATTTAACACAATTGGTAATTGTCAAAGACCAATGTTCTCACTTAGTGTATCCCAACATAAGCATAACATAACAAGCCTGTGAAAATTTGGGCTCAATTGGTCATCAAAGTTGCGAGAAAATGATGAAAGAAAAAACACCCTAATTGGACGAATTTTGTGTGATTTCAGATAGTAATAAAAGACTTTAGTGATAAATTACCCCTTTCTCAAAAACTACGTTACTTTAGAGGGAGTCGCTTCCCACAATGTTTTATACCATCAAAAGCTCTCAAATGCTCGATACCAAGTCAGTTTTGAACTTAATATTAATTGTTTTGAGTAATTGCCAAACGTGTACAAACTTCCATTTAAATGCTTGATACATCCCGATTCATTAAACATAATCGCTCTTTCTACAATCCAGAGCAAAATGTGCTTAAAAGACAACCAAGCATTGTCATCAACTATTAAAATACATTTTTACCCATGCCATGTCTTATTGTACAGGCTTCCATACATGCTTCAAGCAAATCAAAGTACCACAACAGAGTGGTTCATTTATTTCTCTATGGGGGAAGATGCAATGCATTATTTCCGCATCAGAGAAAACATTGCACAGAAACTGTCATTGCTGCTGTATCATCAAAGCATATACATTCAATTCACGTCGGTGCATTTTTTTTGTTTGTTAATTCCTTGCACACTCAGAGTTTTTGCGTCTGTACATGTCACCTGAACTTTGGGGGAGTTGCCATAAACGCTGATCGAGTATGATCCAGACAAGAGCGAGGGTTTTGCTCTCGTACTAACACACTTCTGGGTGTACTGCACTGTCGCTTTACCACAATTGTGGGGTACTATTTCATTATGGGGTAGAAAACATGTACCCCACAAAAGAAAACATCTACTAGACAGACTGATTTTGCACTTGGAAGTAAATAGTTAAAGGTATGGCATGTTATGTCAGGATTTTTGATGGAATATGATAGGGCTACATTTCAAGATGTTACGAATGAACGATGCAATAAACCTTTATCATGGTGCAGCCATCTTGAATTTCTCGCATTGTTATCAATGTTACCAAATCGAGGCTGGAAGAACAAAATAGTCTGGCTCCTATTTGCAAAATGATTATTAACATTCATTACTTTTGTTCGATACGAGGTTCAAGATTATTCCTAAGTTAGGAAGAGTTTAGTGAAATCGACAGCAAGCGGGTTAGTGCACTCAAGGTTCGGGTTCAAATCTCAGGCATGACACTATCATTGAGCAAGACGTTAAACTGCCCTAACCTAGGATTAAAATATGCCAGTATTGTAAGGGCATGCATAGATGGTTCTTGTGATTGATTTATTTTGATGCACTACTTGGCAGCGCAAGCTGTTAAGGCTGTAATCCCCAAGGAGCTGAGACGGTTTAAGGAATGAAATAAATGACCAGTGACCGTGATAATAATGTTCATGTGCCATGAGCGTCAAAACTGGCAAATATATGAGTGTCAATTACGGTGTGTTCCTTCAGAATTACCATCAAATTCAGCAGCAAACTAAACATTGGTTGCGCGATGTTGGGAATCATAATGTCCCCGTGTGACAGTGGCAGTGCGCAACTTAGGCGACGCGCGCACAGTTACCCACCTTCACATTAATTAGGCCCATGTTTTGGCTCCGTCTGCCTATCTGAACTCCCGTATCGAAAGTGCACGTTTTGATCTCAAGCCGACGTAAAAGTTGAAAAATTTGGCCCAATTTCATAAAGCTGTTAAGCAGAAATTCTGCGTAGCAAATTTCTTGGCTACAGCAAGACATTGGCAGGGATACCAGTCGCAGCAATGGCAACTGTATGGTGTTCTGGCTGGTAACCTATTTTTGCTAAGCAAAAGTTGTTTGTGCTGAGCAAGTGATGTTAGCTGACAGGCTTTATGAAATTTGGCCATGGTTTCAAAATGGCCGTTACCGAGTGTTTGACTTACTAAATGGCAGATCATGACAATGGAGTATAGACACGTGTGACGTTAGAGCAAGGGGGGGGGGAGGCTGGGGTGGTTTTTTATAGTCTCTCTGCGTGCATGTATTTATTGGATTCGTGCTGCGTTATATATAGAAGACTGTTTTCATTCCAGACATATTTAAATCCCGAGGCATGATTTCAACGACAAGTTAAACGAGGCTTCAAAGCGATGCTCATTAGTTGTGTCTGTGCATGCATGAAATCACGCTCTCTATACTGATGCACAGGCAACCTATGCCTACTCACTTAAAGTAGTTGTGTATTTTTTATAAGACGTCCTCATACATAAAATTAACACAGTTTGAAGGATAGTAGAAAGCTTTACCTTAAAATTGTATTTGCTGAGGTGCTGTAGATTTTGAGAAATTAGTAAAACAATGTCCGGACGCATGTAAAATGATTCATCATGGACCACTGGTAAACACATTTAACATGACAAAATTTACGTGACTTGTTGTACTCATTTCTCAAGAGCTACAGCACCTCGGCAAGTAATATTTTAAGAGTAGCCTTCTACAATCATTATCTTCGAACCGTGTAAATTGAATAATAATATGGAGGACATTGTGTTTTGTGTCCTACAAAAAGTACACAAACCCTAAAGGATGATACATTTCATTCTTTTAGTAATACATTTCTACCCATCCCCTAGCCGGAAAAAACCCCACACCCCATCCAGCAAACCTTGGAAAATGTCTTGAAGATGCTGTTTCATTCAGGTGAAGTTAACAAAAATGATGGCATATTATATCACATCCATCCAATGTTTCGTTTGACGTAGCCCAGTGATTAAGCGTGCAACGTAATATCTCCGTCAAATGACATTTCAGCCATTAAGAATAGCCCAATCAATCCTTCAATGATTACACCTCAAGTAGCTATGCCAAAACGCCACAACGTGATGTTATACGTGTTGTTTTACGGGTAACTTTGGACTTACATGTAAATCATTGCATCATGAAATCTGCCCCTTGATTGCCCTTGACGAAGCATCGTGACACTGACTGACAGTTATCAACAGAACGGTCGGGTCACGTTGACCCACAGACACGGACTAATCAATGTGTTTACACTTTCATACGTGAAATAGCAGTTCCATATATTAATTTACTGGGGAAAAGTCGTGACGTACGAACGGCCTGTAGGACAAGGTCACCGATCTTAAAGGTGCAGTCTGATACGCCTGAAATAATAAATGCCAGGCGCTTTTTCGCGCCTTAAGTGTGTTAAAAAAGCAACAACCAGAACCGACTGCCAGTAACATCTCTGCGCGTGGTGTTTTTGATTAACACGAAAACGTGGACATGAAATCTAACTTTCGATCGGTGAGGATTGTGTTATATACGAAGCTCAACGAAGTTGTTAGAAACCTTAAAATCTAACTTTGATGTATCGAAACCAAATTCGTGGAAAAACTACGTTACTTCAGATTGAGCCGTTTCTCACACTGTTGTATACTATCAACCTCTCCCCATTACTTGTTACCAAGTGAGCTTTTTTTTGCAAATAATTATTTTGTGTAATTATCAATAGTGTCTACTGCCTTTAATAAAAACATTAATTAAAATAAATTGTAAAACGTTTATGCAAAATTGTAGGTCCTACTTTTCCTTTAACGCTTGCCTCTATTGTGTGATGAATAATGGCCCCTGCATGTATGGAGGCTTTTACAAGCCCGGACTAGGGCACCAAAAGGGAGCCTGCGTGTTCAAAATATTATTGAATAAAACCTATTGTTAATCCCATGAGAAAGAAAAATCCATATCAACGGGGTTACATTGGCGAAAGGCAAGTTATTAGGATGTCAAACATGCATCTTTGTACGTCCACACGATGAATAGTTTTATCATAACAATGCAATCACTTAAGATTTTAGATTGTAACGAAAATGGGTGACAGTGCCAAAAAAAAACAGACTAGGAGAAATATTTGCACTGACTTGTTCATGTTTTTGATATCTTGGCTAAAAATTTATCATAATTATTAACAAAATATTCTTCACTGTCAATGCTTATACCAACTTTGGATGAATTATCTATTTTTAAAGATTAAAATCTTTAAATTAAGAGTGTAGCATTTGAAGACACCTAAAATCACCATTGGTTGTTTCGATTGAAACAATCTGAAGTTACATGTGAGATGTTCCAAAAAAGACCCACATGACAAAAGATATGCTGTTAATGTTTTTTCAGTTTGTTTTATCATTCAGGAGTAATCAGAGATTTGGTGATGGATGCGTTTATTAAAACTTAAAGATGTAAATGATTTTATTAAAAAAAAAAAAAGTACATTCATTCGGCACTTTATCCTCCTCTCATGGTATCAGACATGTCAGAGTTTGTAACCGTTTGTTATAAAATGCATATGATTAGAAAGATGTTGTAAAAGTAGAATACAATGATCTACACAAATATCCATCGAAATTGCGTGGTTTTCCTTTTACATCGTCGACTAACACGGTCGGCCATTTATGGGAGTCAAATTTTCCATAAATGGCCAACCGTGTTTCTTCGCGACGTAAAAGGAAAACAGTGACGTTCCGAGGCATGTTTGTGTGGATCATAATTCTACTGTATAATTATCTATCTAACCATATGCAATCATAACAAACGGCTTCAAACGCTTTTCAAAGACCAACTCGACCGATCCAGGGCACTTTAAAGGAAGAAGAAGAAGTCAACGTGCTCTTTCATTACAATAATAATGACGTCTTCTATAGCGCTGGTATCCACAAACAAGTGCTCATGGCGCTTGCTACAATAACAACAAATCTCTCTTGGTTGTCCTCCATCGATGCAAAGATCAAGAAAAGTTTAACACTCCAATTATAGGAATAAACTGTTGAAACTTGATCAAGAAACCTTGCTTAAAAACAACCCATAAAGAAACTAATTTTGAGCTAAATTGGCAGCAGCTTTACAGCGCCCAATGCAACCTTGATGTGACCAATGACGATGACAATGACAATGACAAGGACAATGACGATGACGCTACATAACGATAACAAAGATGCAATGACAATGGGACTTTATTTACCTACACGGCCTCTACTGAGGCAAAAGAAGAATAAAACAAAGTGTTCACTGATACCAAAGTAACAGCAACAATACAATAGGCACATTTGCACTGTTCACGTAGTTCTGGGCATGCGCACATTTCAGATAACAATGAAGTAATGTAGCAAGTCTGCTGCCACCTAGCGATCCCCAAAGTCCTACATTCTTGAAGTAAAAGCTGGATTTCATAGACTCCGTGGTTCTAACATCTTGTTTATGGAATTTCACCTCATTATTGGTAGTCTCCACATACTATGGATGCCCTGAACCTATATATTCAAGTTATGAACCGTTCCCCAAACATTGTCTACTCCAGGCATCTTGGCATAGATCGGAAGATTTCAACATCGTCGATGCTTAACTATTTTTGATAGCTGTCTGGGGTTGATGCGCTCCTGGCCCCGGGACAAGTCATGTTATACTAATGGTCATCTTTCGCGCCATCATCTAATCTAGAAAAACATGATGTCTGTCAAACAAAATACAATAATATGATGAAGTCAGACAGGATAGCGTCAACGACCGTCCTTCAAAGGCATAGTGTGGTATTTCTTGTGCAAAACATGGTGGATGGTTGAATCCAATGCAGCTAATTGATCTGGTTCGTTAAAGGCACTGGACACTTTTGGTAATTAATCAAAAAAAATTGTTAGCATAAAAACTTATTTTTTTGTAACGAGCAATGGAGAGCTGTTGATAGTATAAAACATTGTGAGAAACGGCTCCCTCTGAAAACATAGTTTTCGAGAAAGAAGTAATTTTCCACTAAAATATTTGAATTTGATTTCGAGACCTCAGAACTAGATTTTGAGGTCCCGGACCGCAATCAAGCATCTAAAAGCACACAGCTTAGTGTGACAAGGGTGTTTTTTCCTTCCATTATTATCTCGCAACTTCGACAATCAATTGAGTTCAAATTTTCACAGGTTTGTTAGTTTATGCATGATTGTGTTAAGACACACCAACGTGAGATAACTGGTCTTTGACAATTATCAAAGGTATCCAGTGTCTTTGGCTTTACGTACATGAACAGTTGAAAGGATTTGACATTGTGAAACAAAGCACGTCCATTTAAAGTTTGTTTTTGAAGTCGCCATGCATCGTCATGCTGGGTGTCTATATAGTCAAACCCGTAACATGAATTTATGTTAATTGGTGTATAGTATGCACACAAGAAAGTATCTGAACTAAGATTAAAAGGCAGATTAAATCGGCAGATACATGTAGCAGACAGAGCAGCAGATATTTCGGGCCTGGATAAAGTTTCCATTGTTTAATAGTAATTATTGGCATGAACAACAGCTTTTTCCTGAAATGAAGTCTTCTGCCCCATAAACAGATTCAAAAAATTGCTAATTAATTGATCAAAAGGCAGATTAAATTAGGTAGGTACATGTACTAGACAGAGATGCATTTATTATAGGCTCAGGTAAATTTTGTAAAAAAGCAAGTTCCAAGCATCGTTGCATATCAAAATGCCATTATATAAGTGCTTAGTCAATAATATTGTTTCCGACTCTATTCATCAACATTTATTTTCAGATACACAGATTAAAGTATACAACTTGATTGGTCAACAGAGGTAGTCTGCATTGTGGAGGTTTACCCACAAGCTTGTATAGACCTTTATCACGTTGCCACCATCTTGGTCATGTTTCCTGTTCACATAGCAGTAATGAATGCTAACATGCATTGCGCACCAGACTATTATTTCGTCCAGTCACAGTTTGGTTACAGTGTATAGTTGTATGTTATGTCATGACAAAACTAACCACGTGGCCTGACCTTTTTCTAAGTGTACGATTATTGCCTGAGTGGGCGTGTCTTAAGCTGGTACTATGGGGTCCCATAAGACCTTGTAAAATTACGCTTTAGGAACACTAGGCCTATAATACCCGTAGAAATGTTTACTATCTGCTCAGACATGCTACATGTGCCACGCAGATCGCTAAAAGGTTTCAAAGGTCTAAGATATGCTCGCGGGAGAATAAGTATCCCCGGTGATATTACACACAGGAAATCTGCATCATACGAACTCTGAAAAAGAGGAAGATAGTTTTGTTAGGTAGAAGCTGCAGATTCTTGTTTTTTTGTTTAATTTGACTTCTCTCGGTTCTTGGCAACAGACCAAGAAGAGTTATGTAAAAAAGTTTTGTCAGGTTGAAGCATTGACTCAAATGGCACGTTTTTCAGAAACCCATACCCTTCTGTATACATTTTAACGCATTTAAAATTTAATCGCATTACAATTGAATCTGCATACTTTTGATGTTTTTGGTTATGCTCTTTTGAAAGATGCATTATGTAAATGGATACTTCATCTTCTAGAAACAACCCTGGGGGACCAACTGACTGTTTGCATGTTTTGATAAGTTGTGAAACATCAAGCCAGCATATATTGGTTCAGAACGTGAAGTTGACGCCATCGAAGGCGTTAAACCAACATCAAACTACTGTTGATATTTTAGCACGTATAACCAACACATTCATGAGAGTATCTTTATACGTGTCGTTATTATCATACCCTGGTTTACTTTCAAGATCAAAAATGCAGAATTAATATCATTATAATCATGTATTAGTTTTCCGTCAAGGGTCGTCACATTTGATTAATAAAGCAACACAAACCAATCAAATAGTAAATTGACTCAATTAGTGTTCACGCCATGGAAGAGGGTACACCATACTTCAGAAACAATTCTCAATTGTCTTACAACAGCACTCACGGGTGCATTAAAGGGTCTATGAACTTTTTGTGGGACAAAAACACACATTGTCCTCAAATTTACATGAAACTTACACAGTTTAAAGATAGTGATAGCAGAAAGCTTCCCTGTAAATATTGCATGCTGAGGTAGTGTGGTTTTTTTGAGAAACGAGTAAAACAATGTCATGAAAATATTATTCGTCTCAGTGATTATGTGACGAAAATGATTTGAGCATGTAAAAACTTATTTTCATGACAAAATCCTATAACTCCAATCGATGAAAAAAGAAATTAAAGCAACGGTGTTTCATTGAAGTAGAAAAGGTACTCTAAACATTAGAAAAAAAAATCACACAATCTTACTCCCAAAAAGCGGAACCCTCAGATTTTCCAATAACTTTAAACAAACCACAAATTTATTGTAAAATGCATCGATCAATACGCTTTGTGTTCACAAGTAAATTCTAATACGAACTGTGCATGATGGTGACATTTTAAAGTGATGTGCATAAAGCACGAATAAACAAAACAACATGTAAATTGCAGTCACATAACTATAGCCTTGCAACTAACTATTGCTTCGGTTACTAATTTTATTTTCTCTTTACTATAATAACAACCAATATTATCTATGATATTCTTTAAAGACACTGGACACTATTGGTAATGGTCAAAGACCAGTCTTTTTACTTGCTGTATCTCAACATGTGCAGTAAATAACAAACCTGTGAAAATTTCAGCTCAATCGGTCATCGAAGTTGCGAGATAATAATGAAAGAAAAACACCCTTGGCACACGGAGTTGTGTGCTTTCAGATGCTTGATTTCGAGACCTCAAATTCTAAATCTAAGGTCTCGAAATCAAATTCGTGGAAATTACTTCTTACTCGAAAACTACTTCACTTCAGAGGGAGCCGTTTCTCACAATGTTTTATACTATCAACCTCTCCCCATTACTCGTTACCAAGTAAGGTTTTATGCTAATAATTATTTTGAGTAATTACAAATAGTGTCCACTATCTTTAACCTTAAGTCCAGACAGTATTGTTGATTTGGGAATACTAAACACTAAAATTTACTCTTTGTTTCATCCAATCGAATTATTCAAACTGGAGGCATTTTGAAACACAGCGGTTTCCGGGAAAGTTCTGATACAATACAACACAAATTAAGTTTTGAACTGAATTGAAATCCTCCAACGTTCTCTTTTCAATGCAGTACAAAACATCTCAATCATGCAGTTTGGAAATTTTCAGCGATAACAAAAGTAGAACCAATTTTGAACTAGTAGCAACATAAAAGCTTTTCTGTATAAATGGCAAGTGGAAAGACACGCATATATTATGATAAACACACGTCAAGAGCTCCCTTCTCGTCTGTCTTTATAACTGGAGGGAATCCGAAGGACTAATGATCTGATGACACGCGGGCTCTGATGGGTAATAATTGCATACTACGAAGCCCGCTGTCGTCTCCACAAGCCCGCTATCATCTCTACAGTTAATAAACCCGCTCTATGGACCTTTACGATACACATTGTAGTTGGACCTGTCGATTGGCATCAGTGATTAGAGCGGACTTGAGATAGGTGGGTTTTAGAGAGCTCTGCTGATTTTGTTCCCGGGTCCTTCATGTTGGAAGGCTGACCTGTCAGCAATGATATCCATGAATCGAGAAGGGCTGTCTTTGTGGAGTGGGGAGAAATGAATGATCTATAGTCTAGAAGACTATAGACCCATCGACATGCATTTCAGTCAAGAAGGCCTGTTGTGTTGAGAGATAGGGAAGTATGTGTCAGGGGGGGGGGGGGGGGGCTCGTAGAATATATCTCATCCCATTTGATCACGAAGTGGAACGGGGTCATTATTTCGGATTATGGCATGTTTATGGCGTCCGAGACAGTCAAAAATGGAGACAGCCCCCTTAATTATGAAATTCGAACCTGTTTAAACTGAGTGTCCTTCAAATGGCCAGAACTCAACAATGTGAAGTGTGCATTGTGAAAGTGGGATTGAGGCCTTAGGGTTCAATGCGATGAGGACACTGCTCATCATGGGGTAGTTGGTGGACCGCGGATGTAGACCCGTTAATACGGTCAAAAGTCATGTCAGAGTCATCTTTATAGATAGGAAAGTGACATGTCCCCCTTTCTTAAAGACTCGGGAGACTCTCGTATAATATTGTCAAAGACCAGTCTTCCCACTTGGTGTATATCAACATATGCATAAAATAACAAACCTGTAAACAGTTGAGCTCAATCGGTCGTCGAAGTTGCGAGATCATAATGAAAGAAAAAACGCCGTTGTCACACTAAGTTGTGTGCTTTCAGATAATTCTAAACTTAAGGTCTCGAAATCAAATTCGTGGAAAATTACTTCTTACTAGAAAACTACGTTACTTCTGAGGGAGCCGTTTCTCACAATGTTTTGTATTATCAACAGCTCCCTATTACTCTTTACCAAAGTAAGATTTTATGCTAATGATTGTTTTGAGTAATCACCAACAGTGTCCAGTGCCTGTAAGGCGCATCTTAACACTATAGTTTAGCAATGGTTTGAACCTCTGAATGCCTATCCTCGTTCACCGTTGCTATTACGGGTTTGATAATCTTGTGTACGGTAATGTCGGCTCGCAACTTATGTGGGACAGAGGTTGTGCTTTGTATTATACACGTTGTATATGGACCTGTCAACTTGCATCAGTGTGCCAAGAAGGCAATATCGGAAAGCCATAATGAATTCATGATTTTATTAGGAAAATGTTCTATAACGATTAGATGCAAACCTGTCAGCTCGTATTATAGCGTCTAATGAAATGCACAATAGGTAGGGGAGGGAAACTGCTGCAGTATAAAGCAAAGCACCACGGGCAATAGCTGTTGAGAAGGCCCAGTCCTCTCATCTATGACTCAAGTGGGCATTAGTCAGGAGGAGATGGTGATTGTTAAAAACCACAGCAGTCCATTAACATTTCCCTTTAGAACCTTTTGTCGGTCATAAAAAAATCGGGCATTATCAAAGTGAATCACAGACAGAGAGATCGGAGTTTAGATCAAAGACAACCTCGATGCTTCATCCCTTTTCTGTTTCAAAAGCTGTGGTGGTGCATTTACAAGTGCAATTGAACTTCGCTCAGAATCACTTAAACGAATAGTTAGGAGTATATATAGACGGCGTGCGTTAGAAATCTGATCACAGATGAGAAACTGATGGAAAGCACATCTGTAACATGTGTTTAACAACTTAATGAACACAAATCTTTCCATTCATTAATTCCTCTGGATGAGAGAAAGATGCAGCATGACGGAGTGCGGATAACACTTTTCTTGCTATACTTATGATTATCGATAGTGAGTCACAACGATTTTTGAAGGAATACTCGAAACATCCATTCTTACTAGAGTGCATTGTGGGCAGGTTATTGGTTTGTTATTGGTTTACCATTCCAATGTCACTCGTTATAAATAAGTGTTGTTTCATCCCACAGTGTTTAGGACCCCCCCCCCCAAGATATACGCCGCAAAGCCAAATGTTTGAATAAAAAAACACCATGAAACCATCTAGTTATTATTAAAAAAAAAAAAAAACAATTTTTTGGCAAATTATTGTTTTCAGTTGTCGACATTATTTTACGCTCTTCGCAAGACATTAAATCTAAGTACAGAATTAAGGCACAGTTCTTTGTATCAGCAAGTCGACTGATACCATTAACATGTTCTTTCTGATACAGAATTAATTGTCACCCGATTTACATATAAAGGGTCAACATTTGAAGCCATTTACATTTTGTTTGTTTGTTTAATGGCTTATTATGATTTTACTAGAAATAAGCAAAACATGTACGGTATCCTTTGGGCCACCGTTTCATCAAAAGTCTCTTTGGTACACACTACTAGATCCAACACACTGAACTTTGTCTTTAAATGGTATCGAAGGCAACCACTTTGACGCAGAGATCCTGACGGGAAACCCACCCAAATAAAGCCCGCTACTAAGAGGTGCAAAGATCAAGCACCAACACGGCAAATCAAACGCCGCAACAAGGGTCAAGAATATCACATGCCAGTGTGGGAGGAATAAAAATGCTCTTCAAATTCCGATGCATCTAAAATGCATGCAACCATCCATCTTCAACTTGCAAATCCCCGTCTGAATCAGCCTCAGACCACTTCTGCTTTCTAATCAGCAAAATGCCCATACATTATTAATAGAAATACTGAGTGTTCATTATGTAAAACCACATTAGGCAACACAGATAGATGTGTATTTATGGAACATTCAACTTAATTATACACAACGTAAGCCAAACAAAGTATGAGAAAAGTGGATGGTTTAATAAGATTATGTTCTCCGTCTCCGAGAAAGAAAACATCCGCATGCCTCGGTTCCTCTCGAAGGAGAATCACATTACAAAAGAGCAATCATGCCAGCTGAAATCAATTAATATTTCATCCACCATGTAAATTTAATTAAGCTTAAACAATTAGCGCTTATTGCTTCGAAACAATGCCACGAAACTCACTGCTGAGGCCATCGACAGTAAAAAAAACACGAGATAAGAACATGTTTGAAATTTGTCAACTAATTATCATGCACTATAAAATCAAATAACTTTAGGCACATTTATAGATCCTACTTACAAGTTTTTGAAGTCGTTCTTCGCTTCGGGATTTAAAGCACATGTAACCCTTCGCTGAGCGGAACTCAGGCCCCGTGGTGCTGCTATCTACGGTAGATAGCACGCTGATTCCGTCCAACGTATAAATCACCGAGACTACGTGTGTACATCAGCCCAACGTGCAGACCCTATAAGTAGTGTAGGACTGAATAATACTGTGGGGGCATCAAACCACGCTTTAATTTCTGCTCACGCGCACTTCGTCTACATTATGTGACAACCGCGCAATGCTGCGCATGCAGTAGTGGTACAATATTATATGGAACGCTGTCCGTTCAAATTATATAACGGAGCCTGGCGTGTACGTTTTAGTTGATATTCTGAGTGGTGCATTTAAGCAACATCTTTTCAGATACAATCTTACATATAGGGCTAGATAGCTCAGTTGGTCCGGATGTCGTTGGTTCGAATCCCACTCTAGTCAATTCTTTGTTCAACCCCAAAAATCATTTCAAAATTTACCCATTCAGTTTCCCTTGTGGTTTTTATTGATACAATCTTACATACTATGATCATCAGATAAGAAATCATGAATATTATTAAAATTGACCATAATGGGATATTTCACGTTCGAGCACGTTTGAGTCTCATGAATATCATTAAATGTCTCGTTTAAAAAAACAAAATAGATATTTTTCCTGAAATCTTATTTTGGTGAGGGAAAAAGCGTATATGTTAATGTGTGATTGTCACTAACCATGCATGAAATGAATGAGTTTGCCACACTGTGCTTGATCGTGGCAAGTCGTGTCCAGAGATATCTCTGCGCAGCGGAGTGTAACGGTTAAATCGTGTTTCAGATCGTTTGAATAATCCTCGAATCGCTGCATTCAGATTAATATTTCTTTCTATATGAATTAATTTTTCTTTGAAGGAATTATGGTGACAGATACTTCCCTCTTTGTGGCATTAAATATAGGCCATGGATAGAGGTTCGAGAACACGAATAGATGGACTTGAAATCCTTTTAAATGTGTAACTTTGCCATGCATGACTCGACAATTACGATCCACAAGCACATTATAAATAATTGCGAAACCAATTTGACGAAAAAAAACAACGTTTGGCAATGACGACCTTGCATCTTTTTATGCCACATTTCCATAGAAACAGTTGAAAGAAAACGGAATAGGTATTAATTTTAAAATGATTGTGAGTTTTGTTCAACCGGAAACAGTATGAGAGTTACTATTATATATATTCTTTGTGGGAGAAAGTGGGGCTTTGTTTTTGTGCTAAGCCCGGGCCTTGTAAATTTTTCACCGATAGTAGCTAAACAATATGATGTGCAAGATGTGAACAAATTTAGTTCAGTTGATGGACAATGCATTAAAATGATCTCATCGGAGTAATGTGTTTGTTCCCATGAACACAATCTAAAGGGACATAAATTATAACTTGAAATTGTCTTAGTTTCAATCTGAAGGCTTTTCTAAACACAAGAAACTAACTCTCCACATTAAATATCCATCTGAAGTTGTCAAAGTCAACAAAGTAGCATACAATATGTCCCCAAACCACCAACACTAATTTTAATTGATTTAATCAAAATGAACATGCAGCAATTCCCTCATAAAAAAAAACCGAAATGTAAATTATGTTTTAAAGTATTTTTTTATACCCAAATGGGACAACGGAATTTGATTATGTTTTCACAGGTAAGTTTGATGGTTTGTAAATTGAAACCTACCGGCTTATGAAAATGAGATGATAGTTCATTTACTCTTCTACACACTAAGGAATTGTACTTTCCCCTTGATATTTCAAATGGATATTGTCAGAGGGACAACCATTATTAGTCACAGCAGAACGGGTTATTTACACCATCAAACGCAAAATTACAGACTACAAGGTTATTTTTGAGAAAAGAGCAAAACAATAATGTGAAAAAGTTAATAATATTAATCGAGGGAAATATTGGCGAAAACAACCTGGTCTCGTACATGGGGTGTTCTTTCACATGAACACCATTACAATCGTGTGCAACTTTTTCCTAGAAAAACAAATGCTAAAGCTATTAGTGATGAAACAAAGTCACGAGCATTATCTTTAACAATCCAAAGCAATCATGTATTTATTTATTTATTAAACATTTCAAGAATACCCAGGTTAGCCCAAAACCAGTACAACTGGTTTCGATTAGAGACCTTTTTTATTTTATAGAACACCATCCATTTATTATTTACCCCTTTTGCATAACTTAGAATTAAATTGAGCTTCAACTGAACTCTTAATAAGCTGAACCATAGATTGCCATTGCCGTGAACTCTGAACAACCCGTCTGTACTTCTCTAACAAACAACAAATCCATCCATAATCCGGATATTGATTCCCAGCACTTTTGACCGACAGCCTTTAGGCATTTTTATATCAAAATAATTTCACAAACCAAACCATTATTGCTTCACGGGTCGACTCTGTAGTAGGCGATCTTCTCCGGCCACTTATAAGGGTCGTTTTATAAAAAGAGCTTCGCCGTTGCTCAAATTGATTTTCTTTTTTTTCCAATAATAGAGGAATATGCATCTTTGATAAGACCTCGTCTGTTTTGTGCACACTGACGCCTTATAGCCAGATTTACCTGACCTCCAACCAATGTACCCTAACTTGTTTTTTTAGACGTCGTCTTTATTCTATCAGTTTTATTTATTCTGCGTTTTATAAATTGATTGGACAGAAAAATGTGTTCTAAAATATTGTTCCTGAATAAGGCAGATTTACATTCTTAAAGCCATTGGACACTTCCGGTAAACAGTATTGTCCAAGGCCCACACTTCGTGTATCACAACTTATATATAAAACAACAAACCTGTGAAAATTTAGGCTCAATCGGTCATCGGAGTCGGGAGAAAATAACGGGAAAACCCACCCTTGTTTCCGCACGCTTCGCCGTGTCATGACATGTGTTTAAAATAAATTTGTTATTCTCGATATCGAGAATTTATATTCTTTTAATGTTTTCTCAAAAAGTAAAGCATTTCATGGAACAATAATATTTCAAGAGAAGTCTTTCACTATTACCTTCTGTAACCCTGTAATTTATTTGTAAATCTGTGAACCTTTTTTTTGTACCGAAAGTGTATAATGGCTTTAAGCCATTGCAACGCAACCCATTGTAGTCTGGTGTGTTGTTATTGTTGGTAATTTAATTAAGTGCGCAGTTAAATTAATCGGGGTCTTTGATTGGGACTTGGGGCGGTGTTTGAAGTACCATTGTGTTCCATTATTCAAGTTCTATTCAGACATAGCATTACTCGCTGAAATTGTTCAGTGTTTTTACATCGTGGTTGAATAGCAATGGTCAAGTCGGCGTTCGCTGAATTCATGATCGCATTAATGATGGTAACATTGGGACTGCTGTATAATGATTCACTGTGATTGTTTTGACATGTTTTTTTGTTAACTAACGGACTGAAAAAAAGAAGAATACAAAATCCACATCGTTTTATAGTTTGAATACAGGTCAGTGGTAATGCAAATCAAGTCTCGTAGTATCTCATACAATTTTAATTAACATCGACGAGGAAATTTTGCGCATCATTCTGAGTTTTTATTTTTGTTTTCACCAGGAACAAAAAAAAGACAGCATAGTTTAGACATAAGGCTGTTGAAATATGACTTATTGCAAAAATCCAATAATGAGATGTACAAATGTCTCAAGTGCGGTTTGGCTTACCATAAAGCAATGCCATTATTTTGATCAATTTGTTTTGTAAAGGTTGAAAACAATCAGTAATAATGTTAATTTAACGTTCAGTACAGAGTATTGCACAGCCATCCTGTCCAGGTGCCGCTACATCTTATTCAACTTCGTCTCCATTTGAAGTCTAACGACCCCCAGGGCACCCGACCATACAATCACTCGCTCGTCCCCTCATCGGTTGTGGCGGTCCATCGCTCTCAGGTCTGCCTAATAAACACAAACCGTGGAAACTCGATCCCACAGTTTCTGAAAAACTATTTGCCTCACCTGTCCCATCGACTTTTACGGCGGTAATGATAATTGGTAACACCGGGACAGCTGTAAACGGCACAGCCGGAGAAAATGCAAAAACAACTCCCTCGCCTATCTCCCTCCGCGAGCGACACTCCTCGTACCCATCGGGAATTTTTAAAGAGATCAACTCGAGGGGCACTTGTGCAAAATTAAAGGTTTTTGTCTTGCTTGTTGCTGCCACTTGTGATTTGGCGAATGCGCGATGTCGTTCTCTTAAAGACACTGGACACTATTGGTAATTGTCAAAGACCAGCCTTCTCACTTGGTGTATCTCAGCACATGCATAACATAACAAATCGGTGAAAATTTGAGCTCAATTGATCGTCGAAGTTGCAAGATAATAATGAAAGAAAAAACACCATTGTCACACAAAGTTGTGTGCTTTCGGATGCTTGGGGTCTCGAAATCAAATCCGTTGAAAATTACTTCTTTCCGGTAGACTACTCCACTTCAGAGGGAGCCGTTTCTCACAGTGTTTTATACTACCCTATTACTCGTTACCAAGTAAGGTTTTGTGCTGATTTTTATTTGAAGTAATCACCAATAGTGTCCACTGCCTTTAACAACTTTTTGCTCCATATTCAATTGGTGGGTCAATTTAATTCAACTTATACGAAGGGATTCTTCCCAAAAGCACTCAGAATAAACACAAAGTAGTAACAACCTGCACTGAAGTTATGGGCTGAATAATTACCAACTCAACTCTGAAAGAAGAAAGAATACAGGTGTGATTCATCAATCTGGGAGGTTGTGACACATGTTCCATAGCGGACTTAATTAGATATCACCCAGTGTTGTTAACGAAAGGGTACTTTTACCTGGTACGAGGTTAATCAAACTAGACCAAGACATGTTCAAAATGGCTTCCAGAAGGCTGTTGTCATTAAAACCCAATGGCCAATAGTTACCATAAAGGGTCTGGATACGTTCGATAATGACTCTAAAAATAATTGTCAGTAAACAATTACTCGGTAAGAAGTACACCAGCTTAGGATAGGGGATAATAATAATAAATAAATAATAATAATTAATTTATATTCCGCCCATTCCATAAAAATGTACACTAGCGCAAAAAAATAAAATAAAAATAAAAATAAAAAAATAAACATTGCAAAACATTAAGACATAGTAATTATAGGAACGGTCTTCGAAGTGCTGCGGTTACTGAACAAGATATCTTTTTATCCCCCAAAATTTGAATATGATATGCGCTACTGGCAGCTACATTCTCAGATTATGTATTCTAGTAGCAGATTACTATTCTTCCTGCGTAGATATAACTGCTCCCGATTATTGGTAGTATCTAAAAAAAAAAATTTACAAAACTCGATTTTTTTTTCACAAATTAGTTTACATGTTAATTATACGCAACACTATGATTGAAACAAACACCGGTTCCAAATGAACACTTGAGCCCTTTAAACCTTCCCCAACTTAGACTTAATGGAATTAAAAACGTATAGACCATGTAATCCAACGTGGCCCGAAGACAACGCTACGAGATGTGTATCCATGTCTAACACCGCACCCTCAACCATAATGTTAACCAATTTTGTATGCATTTTTTTTTACCTTAATCCTGTATACACCTACGCATTAATTGTAGCATGAGTGAGGGGTTCATATTAAATCGAATTCTGATACGGTTCCAAGAATTATCAGTCGAAGCGTTGAAGTTTGAACCTTTACTGACATTAACTTGGAGGCCCCTTGAAGCACCCTTGCTCTATGCTTGAAGTAATACGCTGCTCACATTCTACCCATAACGCGACCTATCAAAACTCTATACGGACCGTCAAATCGGGAGAAATGTGCAGTAAAACAGTGACTATCGATCATAAACGACTAACTATGACAGACACGTGTGTGTAGGCGTCGTGTATCGTTACTTAAATCCAGCCATCAGATCGTAATGAAGGAAGTACAACCTAAATCTGTACAATTTCTTTAGGAAGTCTGCCTGACCTATTTTATGTTGCTGACATTAAAAGCGGTAAGACTCCAGATCACTAAAAACAGAACAGTTTTGTGGATGTGTTTGAGGACTTTATGTAGTAGCCTATAGACCGATGCCCGAGTGAGAGGTAGTTTAAACCCCAAAACGGTGTCTGTACAATTGCCTTCAGGTTGGTTTTAATTTGAAGTAGTATGAATTATGCTTGCAATAACTCACTGATCAGAAAAAATGTTCCTTATGTCATTGGAAACTGCTCGCACGTAGCTGTGTTAAAACACAAGAGGGCGCCCTGTATTTTTCTTTCTTTCGGAAAGCACTTTTGGTGGAATATCAAGATTTAAACCTCCATCTACATTTATACGACCTATGGCCAAAGGTAAACTTCATTTAAGTTGAATTGGCCTCTAAACTTAACATGTCCTTGCTCTATGACTTAACCCACCATTATAGCCTACCTTTGTATGACTCAAACTGGCAGACCTTTAATTCTTGGTATACTGCTGGCGTAGAGCGCAGCAGATAGGCGAGGGAAACCTGCTACCATTAAGAGATTGCGCCCTCTTTTGTTGCCTCTATTATAGCACGTTCCTCGTGGGAACCGTTTTAATCTTGTCACCGATCACCTGTCGTTTGACGGATCAGATCTGTTTCCTCTATACCGTCAAATCAAGAAAGATTAATGAAATCTTTAAGACGAAGATAAAATAATAAGAAACAATCGCTCCTGTTGAGTGATGACTGCTGTCAATTTGATATCATGATAGTTCCGTGCTGATGAGCTGCTGTGCTTCAATAAATTACTAGAAGACATTGGGCATGTGACAACCGTGACTAATTAATTGGATGAGTGTCATTGATATAATAAGAAGATGTTCTGACACGACTCATCGGACGTGTTGTTATAACAAGATCTACTCTTGGTGTACAAGCTTACACGAACCTCAAAATCAATTGAGGAAAAAAAAGAACGAGTAATTATTTACTCTGATTGACGCTAGATCCGATTTGTGACAAATGTTACCATAATTACAGACTTGAGTTGATTTTTTTTATATAGATTTCTTGACAAAAATGTACGCTTTCATGTAAGGTATTGCACAAAACATTCCAGACTTTAACCAATTGAAGGTATACACAATTGGCGCCCTCTTGTTGATGGCTGAATACTAAGCAAACATTATGCCGTTGTAAAAAGCCGTACGTTGCTTTTATGTATTGTGCTTTTCATTTCCCCGATACATGTGTTTTATTATCGAGTTACAATTTCTTCATTCGTGGCTACTCGTTAATGTGTTGTTGTTTTTTTGCTGAAAAAATGTATTGTAATGACTTGCAACCTCGACTCTGGAATCTCTCGAATCTATGTTGTCCCTCTATCTTGATCTGGATCAATCTCCGGTCTCTTGCAACTTTTTGACAAGTGCACTGACTGAGACGCAATAGCTTCTACAGTCGGCAGGGAAACGTATGCAAAGACACCTCCCGCTAGCCCATCCATACTGCCGATTAATTTCCTCTCATCAATCGTTTTACAATCACCAACATCGTTAGCGTTTTCCTCTCATGGTTATATGAATATAAAGAGAGAAGGCAAGTGTAGTCTATCCCACACTCAGATGAACTTGCAATATTATTATTGTTGATCAACAAGACTACCTTACCGGAGCATAATGTTACAGGGCGCCCTCTATTCGAAGTTTGTTTTCAAACCAGAACATCCCAGTCACGATGTAGACTAGCCCCATGTCTTTATCCGCAAGATGATTTTTTCCCCATACGGCAAACTGTGTTCAAACTTCTTCTGATGTCGCCCTCTTTAAAATCCTCCTCCTCCAGCCTATGTTAATAATTTCCCATACGGGTAACAGAATTTACGTGGGACTCTCTAGGGCAACGATGTCATAGGGAAAAGAGGGAACGATTCAAAAGAGGGCGCTATCAGCAGAGGTTTGTACACAGTTTGCTATGGGGGGGGGGGCACACCAAAGTTCCGGGAAACAGAATCTCCTGCCGCACCAATGTGCCAGGAGTGTGGCAAGGGATCTTTTCCCCCGTATTATTATTCTGTCTCCCGTGTTGGCCTAAAGTGCACACACTTCTTCTGTTAGCGTCCTCCTTCATTCCATTTTAATTTCCTGGGGAGGGGGAATCTACAAGGGGACAGAATCTCTGGGGTTTCCCCCCGGGACACTGGTGACGGCAGCCCGAAATTCTGACCTCATAAATAGAGGTTTGTGGATGACACCAGATACCGGCTTAAAACTTCGGCTGGTTCCTGCCAGATTAACCTTTGACCCCATGACATACAGCCTACACACTCCTGTATATTAGCATCCGCCAGGCGTCCCGTTGCCTGCTTATGTATAGGCCTCATCCAATCAAACCTATGCGTTTATAAGACCAGCGATTTACAACGACAGTACATCCCCCTGTACGGGTGCGTTTTTCGCGGTCGTAACCAATGACTGTTTCGGTTAAACTTGCCATTGGTCATTGACCGAAACACGTTATTGGTTACAGTGGCGAAAACGCAACAAGGGGTTAGTGACGAGAGGCGTCAAGGGTTGCGTTCGGGCGGTGCGTTCTTGGCCCAAGTTCACTGTTCTCACACCCGAACTATCAGAACACTACCCGAGAACACACTTGGAACAACTTGAGTTCACACACACCTTTCGTCGGGAGTTTCGAAACTACCCTTTATTTACAAAATGGCAGCAGCATCTCAAGAGAATTAGTAATTAGATGCAAAATGACTCAAAAATATATGGTTATAGTTACATTTGATAAGTTGAAAGTTTAAATTAGACTAATAGTCATCCAAGAGAAATAGGTCGAAAGTTATGTATCTTTCTACCGCCAGGCTTCCGACGTTTAAAACAACAGCCTATATACTTGACTGAACTACGTGTTGTCACACCAGTGCTGAATCACCTTTCTTGGCGCTATATCACATCGTCATTTGAGCGGATGAAACAAGAACAGCGATCTTACATGTTCTCCACTATCCAAAATAAACTGCCCGAACTCGGCACTACAGACAAGCACACAAATGCTATAGGGCGCCCTTTGTTGAAAGATCATTCGCCACAACTACATTGTTACTAAATTATGTTTAATGCATGTTGATATCACGGCTGGGGGAAATGAATAAGTGCCATACAACCCACAACAGATAAACTTGAAGCTGAAGCTTACACCATCGACTACACTAACAAAACGGTTCTTAAAGTTGAGAGCGCCCTCTTCTGAAAGCTCAATACCAATTTTTGCCGTGAACAGGACGCCATAATTATATGATCCTTCTGTACAAGTTTTATACAGCGAATCGCTGGATTTCTGAATTGCAACTCGCTCTGCTCCCTTATAATTACACATCACGCCTGTCCTAAGGCATAATCGAAGGGTCTCTGTCAAGCAGTCATCCCAACAGCATACAGAAATGACAACCTTCTATTACTGTAAAGACCACCTGCAATATTAATCTACATAGCAGGGGTTATTTTGGGGGTGAGAACTTTTACAAGACAGTTTGAACACTGTAGTTTCCTCAAACTAAAATATACCAAAGTCTTCTTTATACAATAATGTGAATATTAGCTGCTAATCAAGTGGGCACTAAATGCACTGATTAAACGAATTATACAGTTTGTCTCCTAGTTGATTTATCCAAATGGCATACTCAGGGCAGTTGGGTTGGCGGTTTTATTACTATGATGCAGGAGGAGTTTCACCCAGCATGACAATATTTAAATTTCCTTTCATCATCATTAAACCTAACCCGGAATGTGTTATATTAAGTAGGTATAACAAAAGAGGACAAGAGTTCACAGTTCGAGAAAGGTACACAGTTGGAAAACATGTACAAAACCAATGGAAGCTGTTGCCAAAAAGTTGTTGGATGTTGGAGGTTCTTAATTGCAGGTAGACGTATACAAATTTGTGACATTTATTGTCTTTATAGCAATTATTTCCACAGTTGTGTTCATTAAAAGTAAAGTTATGCAAAGCGTCTTACTCTGGAATACAACCAACGGGATACGGTGCCGAAAAAGAACCCTACAGAACAACACAAGTACTGCAGCACTAGGCCTATTCCATCATTTAACAACTCAGTTAATATTGGTACTTTTGAACCTATAATAAATAAAGGTTATGAACCAGTGGGTTTGGATTAATAACGAGAGACTCATAACAAGTCTAATTCAGGACGCAGTGAAGCGTTCCGCCCATGTCAGTGGAAAGGCTTGCTGTATGTAAAGAGCGCCCCCACGCGCCCATTGAAAGGCTCACTGCAGTGAAAGTATGGGTGAAAACACATCTAGTATGCTGGCTTAAAAACAACATTAAAGAAGAACTTTCTAAGTCGATCCTTTGAACTGATTTGTAATGCCATGCTTATCTATAAGGATGCGAAAAGACGATTTTGTTCAGAGAGTTATTCACTATTTAGGGGTTTAGCGAATGCAGCTGCATGCACCACGCGAGTTTCCCCGGATTTTTTTTTCATCTCCAATTTAAATCAAATGCATTGCTCTTCAAAGTCAAGAAGTTTTTGAGTGCTTTTCCCGGGATTCATCAGAATCGTTAACAACCGACAAAACTCGAACAGCACAACACTCAGTAGTCAGCTTATCATTAAAACCAAATATTAGATGAATTCAATTTATTATAACGGTTACAATCAGGTATATATCCATGAGCTTTTTCGTAATATCTGATCAATTAATCATTCTTTTGAAATACGGAAACATTTCAAGCCAGTCTGTTTCAAGCACTACTATAACTCACGAAAATTAAATGAACATAAACATGCTTATGTTTCACTTAGTTACCTGTTCATGTTTGTTGTGTTGTCATTTAGCCTTCGAGAAAGACTATGCTAGGGTCAAAACGTCAGGCCATTAACTATTTTTTGCATTTACACTCTCGGTTCATTTGGTTGGTAAGTTGTGTGCAACAGCTAATTTTATTTTCCCGAACATAAACATTATCAGATACCTTGTTTTTTTTCAATCCTAAAAATTTATCTTTGAATCTTTTAAGTTTTCCCCCCAGAATGGGGTACGTTGACGAAACTTGGGTGACCATTCTCCGGCTGTCGTCGTCGTTTTTATAAGACACAGAAACTCCTCATTTCAAACAAAATATAGGTCAAACCTGTTAACTCCAAGATGAATTTGAGAATGCACATACTCTCGCAACACACTAATGAGCTATATTATGTGAACAGTGTCGTCAGCGCTAGTAAGAGTAGTAGATCAAAGTACATGATGTGAACAAACGAAAATAGCCATCTTTTCACATCAGGAGGCTGACATAAAAAAGTCTGAAATTTCTCATCCTGGAGAAACTCTCTATCCATAAATTTCGGCAACACCAACTACTGAACCGAAAGACACTCTGCAGCAGAAGCTAAACACTATACATCTAACAACGAAGATCACTTCACCTCACCAGAATACTGGATGAATATGTCGGCAGAGTTTGACGATCATGTCCAAACAAACGCCGGAAAATTCACTCATAAATCACACACAAATACACCAAATAAACGGCATCTCAACCGACTGAGTTGACATACCGAGACAGGCAGGCACAGGGCCTCAAGAGTGAGAGAGCATTTCCCTTCCATGTCCCAACCATTGAGATTTTACGGTATCCTGGTCACAGCAAAATAAGAGGAACATACGTCACGGGCATGCAATCCAAAACATTAAGTGACAACGCATGAGGACTGCGGTGGGCTTCGAAGGACAAGACGACTGTTTCATTGCGACTGTTCATGAAGCTGCAGACAATATAGGAATCATGCAACAGCCGTCTATGAAAACGATGGTGCAATTTATTGTGTCGGTTATGTATTAATTTTTTAATTGTTAGAACGAACTGGGGAACTATTGGCAGTCGAACACTCTGTTATTACATTCGCGTATTGTAATGTTTATCTGGGGATTTTTTTAATCCAAAATAAAGCGCCACCAAGTGTTTTATTCCCGAGAGGTCATTTCAAAAAGGCGTTCAACACAATGAGAACGTTGACATTCACTCGTGACACAAATAAATCGATACACCTTTTGGAGACTGTGATAAATCCACTTAAACCTTGTTAATTTTGCAACGAAAAGAAAAGCGTGACCAATTAAAACATAGCTCGACCCCCCCCCCCCCAAGCTAAACTAACTAAATTCACTGAGGAAGGCTTACCAACACATCTGCTGCACAAATAAGCGATTTAGAACACAGTGGTACCCATAAACCAAAGGGGATTTCTAAATAAATATTTTAACTTTCAAGTAACAGCACTTCAATTGAAAATAAATCTAGAGTCTAATGATATACGGAATCTACGCACTTTGCATTATAAATATTAAACGTCGCCGTTTTTTCACCTGCGCTGTCTATATATAGGCTATCGAATAATTTGGTTGAACACTTGTGGACGTCGAGACGAACACAGGAGTTTAAGGCAAGCATTGCCTCTAACTTTACTTCTTTACACAAACACATTTCGACTCGATGGGTGTTGAGAGTTAACTAATGAGTGTACCAAAGGGGGCCCCTTTAGCCTTAAAGCCATTCGTGTGTCCCCCTTCACATATTCGTAGCTCTCAACAATATAATTCGTAGTTTTGGGATGGTCTAAAACTTTTGAGGAAATCAATACGTGTAGGCCTAGTGCACATATTGTGCCGTCGAAACAAAAACACAACACAAATGTCAGACGAAGGGAATGTCTGCAGCTCCCGGTCAAACACACGCAAGAATAGATTTGCGATGTTAACCACGGCTTCATTTGTTCTTTATGGTGTACCAAACGGCCTTAAAGGGGGATGACGTCAAATGCAACCAAATTCCACCTCCGTAATAATTGTGCAGTTGGGGTGCGGACATTTCAATGTCGATTGGCCCTGTCAGACATGCAGACATTGGTATTAACGTCAGTTTAATTGCTACGATTGAGAGCGATCGTTTCAAACACTTGACAAAGAACATTACTAATGACGGTTGAACCGTCATTGCCACAGTCTTTCTACAAGTCGTTATCTGTTCATGTCAACGCTGGCTTAACATGGAAGCATATCGTCAACTTGGGGAACAACTAAAGTCATTACGTGACAGGTGACGAAAAACGGGGACTCCCCTTTCGAACACATTCTTTTTTAATTCAAAAGCCAGATGAGACAGCAAACTAAATAACTGAATTCGATAGCCGATAGTCGATTCTATCTTTCAAACAAATCGAAGATTGCCCATTTGTTGAGCAGGGTCACACTAAACATGACGTCGAATGCTAGATAGCAAAACATGCAGTCAAGTCCTGATATCATTTATCAAATTTTCTCATTTCAATTTCACTGGCATAATGTTGTACGCGCTATACTCATAATAATCTTAGTATGGTTTATATTCAAAAATAAACAAATACAATATTGCCTCATGAAGCTGGCATGACATGAGTGCGCGTTATAATAATTGCCGCGTGTATGTGAGGCTCTAAAATGCATACAAATTCAGGTACGGATAGTGTGCAAGATACATTTCAAAATACACTTCCTCAATATATATATATATATATAAAACCACCTCCCCCAAACTCCCCCACCTAAAAAAATCTAACAACCCACAGATTTAGTTGATTTATCTTTTTCATTCGAATGAACACGTTTAGAAATAAGACACACCTTTTATAAAGTGGATATAGAAATAATGAGTCTTTCGTCAGATTCACGTTCAGTCTCCTCAAACAGCGGGTTTCATGAGGAGATTGGTGCATCCTTAAAAGTCCTTAATATGTTATTTATTAACAATAATGTGACATTATTCGATCTCCTGAACAACCGTGTACACAACATATGTTCATTATACCTCTTGAAGGCAATGGACACCTTTGGTAATTGTCGAAGACCAGTCTTCTCACTTGGTGTATCTCAACATGTGCATAAATAAGCAAACCTGTGAAAATTTGAACTCAATCGTTTGTCGAAGTTGTGAGAGAATAATGGAAGGAAAAACACCCTTGTCGCACAAGTTGTGTGCTTTTAGATGCTTGAATTCTAGACCTCAGCCGTTTCTGACAATGTTTTTTACTATCAACAGCTCTCCATTGCTCGTTACCAAGTAAGTTTTTATGCCAACTTATTTTGAGTTATTACCAATAGTGTCCGATGCCTTTAAAAACGACTTAAGCTTTGATCCTTGCACCGATAACACTAGACTTGACAAAAGTCCCAATCCCGTGCCATCGCCAGAAAACTACATTCCCCAACCTGATCGGGACCATAGGTAACTTCATTTTTGACTGCGTGCATGCTTAGGGACCTCTCGCACAAGATACGTGCTTGAATCAAGTCTACGATAACACACGATATCAAACTTCACTACAGAGCCTTCGGATGCCAAGGCTAAAGCTGAAGTCATTGTTTCACAAAGATGCATCTTGTACCAATGTCCTAATCTATCACTCCATGTCATGCTGTTTTCTAAACTGAACCTTGATTGAAAGTACCCGTTTGTAACTCCGATGCCATCAGCTTTCAATCTAAATACTTTATCAAGTTGTCAATTTACAAATAAAATAAAAGGGAAAACATCAAGATGAGGCCATTCGTCATTTAAAAAATAATATAATTATTTCTGTTGTACATCTTCATTATAAAAACAGCATTCTCTTCCACCATACAATGGACAAGATAAGTGTTCGTTTTGATTTTCAGTGTCACTTCGTATTGTGTCAACATTTGTACCTCAGACAGACTAATAAGAAAGCTAAAAATAAATCTCCTTCTCCATTTTGAAGAAGTGAACTTACCATGTCTTCCTGGATTGGACTTCGTGACGTGATCCCTGATAGCTCGTTTGGCGTGTTCGACAGTCATTGTTGAGCCGTACTTGTGTGCCATCGGCCCACCCGTAACTATAGGAGAAATGGTTCAACCAATAAAAGAAATCGTCCATTATTGTTGGGTAAGTTGCCCTTATGTCACTTTGCTTTGGGGATAAAGTCACATTGTCGATCTTTCGTGTAATATGGAGATTAGCTGCACGTTACGCGAGCGTAAAACGTAAACGTGAACGTGAACGTGAACATGAACGTGAACGTCAGACAAATTGTGTCGTTTCTAGGTGACGTCACCATTTTGGGCTTATTGCATGCTCATGTATGGCGTCTGCACGTACGTAAACCTGACGTAACTTCATGTATGTTTAAAACGGGAGATTTTCACAACAATATTCTCGCACGTTCACCTTCACTTTTTTTGCTCACGTAACGTGCAGCTTAACCTCCCTAACCTAGTACTAATTTCAGGTTAAAGACTAATCACTTTTGGTGAAGTGCTACCCTTGTCTTTATCACTTTGTTTTGGGTTGGTTCTTATTGCCAACCTTGGGAGTACAGTGTACGCTTATGTTATCCCATATCTTAACTCACGTCACGTCACTTAGGTCTTGTGTCACTCTTATTAAAGCCGCATTGCATTGTTTAGGTTTGGTGTCAATTTTTAAATTGCGGTTCAAATTCAGCTAGACTTGGTCATTTTGTCTACGTCTTCTGTAGGTTCAGTTTCAAGTGGCGATGTTATGTTGTGTGTCAAAGCTTAAGTATCTATCGAACTCAAACAACGGTTACATTTATAACTTGTTAGAAGTTTTTAACAATGTAACATTTTAAATTTCTACGAAGCACATGTGTTTCTTTTGCTCTGTAGTCATTTTGTTCGCAACGGAAAAAACTTGTCTTTGTTTTCGACATATTTATTGTTCTGTTTTTGCCTAAAAGTGCATTGACAACCAATTATTAAATACACCTGGCAGTATTTTGAAAAAATTGTGTTCAAGTTTTGGTGAAGGGAAAATGTAAACACTCAGTATATCTCGGTGCATTATTACTTCACAATATTACTTCCTTTAAGGGAATACACGAAAACACACATACACATGAATGACAGAAAACTGCACATGTGGTTCTCAAGCAATTTAAGTTGCCTGTGTGTTTGTGTTTGATCTTTGATATCAAACACGAGCAAAGTTCAGCCCCTCTCAAAGGTACAGTTCGACCAAAGCAAAAAGTGCGATCGGTTAATACGGAGTTATTTACCGGGAAATAGCGCGATCTTGACGGGGAAGATAAAATGGCACGACTCAGTCGACTCTGTGTGTGATTTAGCGTCCGGATATTGGACCCGAGGGACCAAGTGGCCACATAGGCCCACTCAGTGTAGTACTCTGAATACTTCTATTGGTATTGTCTTATTGAGTGGGTGGGAAACTTTGGTCTCTGCAAAGCTCTCCTTCGTATTCACCAAAATTAATCAGTTGCTCACATTTATTTGTTAAAACTCTAACATTTGTGTTTATTAACGGAGCGACTGTGCACTTATCTGTTTAGGCCAATATTATTGGTTGATGGGGACGAATTTAAGTGCATATACAAAATTGAAAAGAGCCACCCTACACAATAAGTGATGTATTATGGACTTAGAAAGTATTATGGAAAAGAGATCTAAAAAGTAATTAAATTTGAAGAATTTGCATCTTTATATGGAAGAGATTGACAATTCTTATGCAAACAGTCGCGATAACTACATTTCACATATTTACGTTATAACAAAAGCGAGTAAAAATATTTTTTATCACTGGTAAGTGGGAGAGAAATTAATTTGCCGAAGGTTGGTAGTGTCTTAATAAATGTCGTTGGTAGTGGGTACGGCTTGGACGCCAATAATCTTAACAATTTATGTAATTACAGTCAACGGTCATAGCTGTAGTTGAAGTTAATGGGATACTTTGGAACGCTAGGTGGCAGCAGACTTGCAAATGAATTTCCATTGTTTACGTAGTTCTGAGCGTATGCCCCATTGATGTCTTTTATACTGATCTCATAATCATAAAGATCACTGATATGCACTCTACCTAGAACAACTGATTCACCTGGAAGTCTGCTGCCACCTCTTGATTCGAACGTGGCTGTATTTATGTGTATTTTCCGCTCTAATAAAGTGATTACGCTCTCGCTGCACCCTGGGGCGCTGTTACTTGGCTCCCAAAATCCCTGACACCAGGTGTTACAGTGCTTATGGGTACTTCAGTTAACCGCTATAGATCGAATTTAAATTGCAGAAATTGAGGATCGAGTAAATGCAGTTGAAGGGCGATCTTCAGGTACAGATTACACAGGCGGGCATTGAAATGAATTGTCACTGTGTTAGTTGACAATCTTTTTGATGAAGTAATTTTTTAGAAAAGCCAACGACAAGGGTAAAGATTTGAATCACATATTGGTCAGCCGCTCTGTCTGGTTGCTGGTTAGGCCAATGGAACCAGCTAAGAACGACAACGCTTGCTGGGCACCCCATAAATAAGGTCAAGTCTTTCGGAAATAAAATTTAATGTCCATTCATGACAAGGTGTTGGCCATCCCCATAGGTGATCCAAGCCAAATATTGTTGCCCAAACCTTTTACGTGAACGACCTTAAACTAATGAAACAATAACAACAGTTTGGTTGGTTTCATTTTTGTAAAATAATAAATAACTCTTGTAAAATATACTTGGCATTACTTTTATCAAGATATATCAAATATTATTCAACGTTTCACAACATTAATTTTGGGTAATGATATTGATAAGTATGTGTGCTTATTCTTACTCACATGTATGCCTTTAAAATGATTACAAATAAATGAAAGATTGTCCATGCATTATTTGTCTGTTGATTACCGTTGATGGCATTTAGGGAATGCCCCAATGGTTTGCTATCGGGTGCTGACGTGTGCTCCGATGAATTATGTGGTTACTTTTATTATTGAGTCCTTATTTTTTTATTCATATCTGTAGTTCTGTAGTAGGTTTAAGGTCAACTTCTGTTGTAATTAATTATTACACGGGGGAAAACGATGGGGGTACCGCCTTTAGGAATGTTTCTCAATTGAGATGATTTTTTTAGTATCGTCACCTACCCTTACATAGTAAAGAGTTTATTGAATATAACAGAGTCGAATTAAACTGGTCCTCGTAAATATTAAAAAAACAAAAACATTATCATACAGATTAAGATTAACCTTGATATGTCTTCTGAAAATACTTATAAACGGTTTGGATGAGTTGCGAGGGAACATTTGGAAAATGTTTTTCTTTACTTTCCTTGATTTGATTTAAGTCAATAATTAATTGATTTATATGTTTTAATGTGCTCATCTTCTTTAAGTGTGATTGGATACTATTAAATTGTGCACATCATATTAAAGACATTGGACACTATTGGTTATTGTCAAAGACCAGTCTTCTTACTTGGTGTATCTCAACATATGCATAAAATAACAAACCTGTGAAAATTTTATTTTGATTTGTCGTCGGAGTTGCGAGATAACTATGACAGAAAAAAACACCCTTGTCACACGAAGTTGTATGCTTTCAGATGCTTGATTTCGAGACCTCGAATTCTAAACTTGAGGTCTCGAAATCAAATTCGTGGAAAATTACTTCTTTCTCGAAAACTACGTCACTCCAGTTGGAGCCGTTTCTCACAATGTTTTATGCTATCAACCTCTCCCTATTACTCGTTACCAAATGAGGTTTTATGACGATAACTATTTTGAGTAATTACCAATAGTGTTCACTGCCTTTAAAGGAGGGTAATTTTAAACAAAGCAACTGGACTCGCTTTTAGATCGTCGTTTAACTTTCAAGAGCACGGTTGTCTTCGTATTTTAAGTTAAACATGCAAGAAGCAAGACGTATACTACACTCTGGTGGTCGTTATTTATACGTGGCGATATTCCTGATTTGACACTTAGAGTTTATTTTTAGTTCTTGGCTGAACACTTAACTGGCCGTCCCGCGTCCAGTGATAATCATCATCACCCACAACCATCCCAAGATGGGGAAGTTAAAGACACTGAACATCTTTGGTAATTGTCAAAGACCAGGGGCCACGTTCATAGAGCTGCTTAAGCAAAACATTTGCTTCAGCACGAAAATAGCTCGGTTATTTTGCACATGTTATTGGTTAAAAAAATCATGTCATATACATTGCTTGTGACTGGTAGTTAGATGTTGTTTACTAAGCATAACAATTAAGTGGAGTCTTGGCCGGTAATCTAATCGTACTAAGCAAGGATTTTTTTGCTTAAGCAAAATTTTGTGTTAAAGCAGCTCTATGAAATTGGGCCCAGTCTTCTCACTTGGTGCATCTCAACATTGGTGCACAAAATCACAAACATGTAATAAAAGATTAAACTCAATATTGGTCGTCGAAGTTGCGAGATAATAATGGAAGAAAAAACACCCTTTGTTACACGAAACCGTGGGCGCTCAGATGCGTGACTTCGGGACCTCAAAATCTAATTCCGAAGTCTCGAAGTCAATTAAATATATTTTAGTAAATTACCTCTTTCTCGAAAACTACTTTACTTCAGAGGGAGTCGTTTCTTACAATGTTTTATACTATCAACAGCTCTCCATTGTTTGTTACCAAGTTAGTTTGTATGCTATTTTTGTTTAGTAAACAAATAGTGTCCAGTGCCTTTCAATACGGTGACGAGTTGACCCTTTTATTTTGTGATTAATATATCAACTGCACGAGCACAAAACACTGTATTATTTATTTGAAGGCAAATCAGGACACGAACTTGACGCAGAGGACAGAAGCTGAAAAAGAGAGTGGAGGTAAAAACAACTTTCCTCAACACAAAACGGCTGAATTGTTCACGAGTTGACAACTTGACTCCATTTTGTATCAAGGTTTTTCCTTACCCTTTCGGACTGATAGTACACCTATGGAATTCACGCATGAAGGCAATCAGCTTCTTCACGGCGAATACATAATTGCGATGTCTCGTAATTTTATTCAATTTCGTGCTCTGACATCTTGCACTAACATTTCCATCTGCTCTTCTAATCTATAATGAACAAGTGAAGCATTGGTACAAGAAAAGTGTATAGGGCTTTACATGGCGTTTAATTTAATCAGATATTATTTACAGGAGCCACGCAGTGGCATACAACACTTAGGTTTGGGGGCAAGGTTGTATCCTCTAAACTCTGTCGCCTTCATTTCCGTTTGTGTTTAACCCCAGGCATGTATTTGACATTGTGAGTTCCCACAGAGACGTATTTAGTTCGGTGCAATACTACATTATTATGACATAAGAAGGCCTTAACTTCAGATACATTAAGTTGATAATAATATCACTGGAAACGAATGCAAGATTTGTGTTTAATTAAGTTTGTATTATGCGACGATGACTTAGCTTCCTATAGTGACTTTTATAGTTGGAAGTGGTTTTTGTTATCTTTACGGCAATACAATTCAGATCATACTAAGGCAGGTATCCAGGGTCGCTTGGGCAAAAATTAAAATTGCTTTAAAGGTTTTTCTTTTTTTTTATATCACTGAGCAGTTGGGTGTATTGAACGTTTTATTCCTTGAACCGTTTGTGGCTCTAATCATAACGTATAATAAAAGGCATTCAAGGACGCTCTAGGTGCCAGCATCCTTAAATAGACAGATACATTCTTCCAGAAAATAAAGTCAAGAAACATCGAGAAAATTCGTATTTTCTCCAAGAGAATCTTGTTTATTTTTTAAGAATGGTTAACACGCAATTTTCTACAATTAACCCTAGAAGACCGTAGCATGGCTAATACACAGAAATAATATTATTTGAAAAGAACTAACGAAATCCCATTACATTGATGCTGTATTCAATTCATAGTTTTTGTCAATTTACAATTCAAATGTGTCCATATTGTTGTCTTTCAATTGTCTAAACCAAACCAAGCACTCTAGACAATGACTGTACTAAAGTACGTTGTGTTCCATTTTTTTTAAAATGCATTTCAGTACAATTACGATCCCCATTCACAGCACAACCATGCCACAATCCCCTCGTCTGAATATTTCATTTTTTTTTCGGAAGGCTATTAATTACCAACCGCATTGACGTAGTGATACTTACGGTGCGTACGTGATTCACCCATCCACGAATAAAATTCCTTGTAATTTCATTGTTATTAGTAAGTAATTACTGTGTCATGATTAATTGCTGCCGAAGAAGGAAACTACGGCATATGCTAATGATGCTTCAATCATTGAGCAACTCATCAGTTGTATTTGTTTATTCATGTATGTATTTATTTATTTGTTATATTGGGGTGCATGTGTACATAGATTCAAACCCCACCTTTAGACAACCTGCAGCCAAATTCACGTTACCCTAAAAGGATCCTATCTCGAGTTAGGACGAGTAACCGTCCCAACTTAGGATGGGTTAAGGCTGGTTTATAGTCGGTCGCGCGATGGTCGCGCGACGGAAATCTTGCGCGCAATCCTAAGACTGAGGCCTAAAAACCGTGTCTTTTTATGATCGCGCGTCAAGATTTCCGACGCCCGACAATCGCGCGACCAACTATAACTCGGCCTTGGCGTCCTAACGTTTTCGTCCCAACGTTTTCGTCCCAAGTCCTAAGATTAACCCTAAGTTATGAAGAGTTTGGTGAAGTTGACGGCAGAGGAGATATCATGTAAAATGAAGGGTTCGCGTCTAAAGAAAAAAACAAAAAAAACAACGAAAACCGGTATTTTGTCTGTGACTTTGTGCCCATCCATATCATGTTTGTTCCGATTGCGGCGATCGAAGTAAGCAACGGTGGTTGTTGAGTCCTCGAATGCTATTTCATCGATATTGATAGTGCTTCAAAGACTAATGTTCAGGACTATTGGGAGTGGATGAAATAAAAAAGGGCTTTTCTAAAACTACCCATCCTGAAAGTTTCTTTAACTATGCATTATAATAGCTTTGTCTCATCATGATTTTAAGTAGGCCCTATTTACGAGGTAATCATTATTATTTTAACCAACCAACACCCAACATTGCTGACGTCATCGTGAAAGCCATCTGTATTTGAGCGTGCCCTTTTTACGAGTTGACAATTCACTTTAATAATTTATCTGTATACAAAATGAGAATCGAATTTGGATCTTGAATAATTTAGCCGACAGGAAGCAAGTGAAAATGAACACCACATATCATCCATCACACACAAACATTTGCAAACCATTTTGGAAGATAATGTTTATTTGAACCTAAATTACGCCCTGCAACCGCCGTTTGTGATGATGATCCGACTGCATCCTTCGCTGAATACGATGGTATAGAATTGTAAATTGAATGTCTTATACCAACATGATTTGCGTGTACCAATAAAAAGGATATTTTGACTAAACGTGCACAACGTCGTTAAAGGCATGGAAACTATTGGTAATTACTCAAAATCATTGTTAGCATAACAATTTTGTTTACGAGCAATGTAGAGCTTTTGATAGTATAAAACATTGTGAGAAACGTCTCTCTCTGAAGTAATGAGTTTTTGAGAAAGAAGTAATTTCTCACTCAAATATTTGAATTGAATTCGATACCTCAGCTGAGGTCTCGAATTCAAGGCATCTGAAAGCACACAACTTATGCGATAATGGTGTTTTTTCTTCCATTCTTCTCTCACAACTTCGCGACAATTAAGTTCAAATTTTCACAGGTTTGTTATTTTATGCATAATATGTTGAGAAACAAAAAAGTGATGAAAGTCTCGTCTTTGACAAATACCAAAGGTGTCCAGTGCCATTAAGCAAACTGGGTTTGTTAGTAAAGCACCACCCATGCAGGCCGTGCGTCTTCTGACGTGCCTTGGTTACCCATTACGTCGCCCCCACATACCCATTGATCTTCAAACACCGAGGGTCGTTTAAGGAGGAAGTCAATATTGAATCCGTGCTCTTGGGTTGATGATGGTGGGTTGAAACGGTCCTGTTCACCCACAATCAACATCGATACTAGCTCGGTCTGCCTGCATTCTTTAGTCTCTATCCACAAGCCAAATGCTTCTCCCTTGTACTTCACTGCACTGGAACTCCAACACACTGCGCTGATCGATTTAAAATCAGATGTTCTCGTCGTTTTTCACTTTATATGAAAAATGTATTCGTCCCTTCTACCCCAATTGGTTTTCAAAATAGAGGATAATGTGAGAGATGACACCGGCAATCATCACGCAACCTTCTAACTTCCTCTCATCTTGTTGTTTTTAATGAGGGTGTTGTTTGTTTTCGTTCTCGTGTATAAAACCTCTGCAGGTTGACCTGATGACGACATTTAGAGGGTTTTAAAGTGCCGTCTTTTCGGATGTGAAAACGTCGGAAACGCGTCCATGTATGAGAAATTGGTTCAGAAGGTATACGGGGAAGGCGGTTAATATCCTCACACATAATGTTATTATTTAATGATATTTTGGTTATTTTTTAGGTATATTGGTGCTTGCATTTGTGTACTCGTTAACACCAATAACTTCAATTAATGTACTCACGACGGAAGAACGACCTCGGTTTGATGAAATCAGCAAAGAATTAACAACATGGGGGGGGGGGGTCCTTCATGAACCTTGTCATCAAACATGTTTGTTATACCTCGGTAACAAACTGTGAAGTTTGATTGGTCGAGAACCAGTCATGTGACACGCAACAAAAACGCATGTTACACGGCTCTACGGGCCGGTAACATGAAAAGTGATGTACACCGGTGTACATGACCTTAATCGTTCCCGGCGTTGGTCGATTTCCAGCGCTGTGTACGAAACATTCGCGGGTACGAGGGAATTGTTTCTTGTTCGTCTGCTAATTAAACAATGAATAGTCCGTCGTAATAATCTTTGAAGATGAAAACAGAATTTCGAGAAGAGGAATAACAATTTTACAAAGGTATAACAAAACAATTGTTGCTCGGTGGCAACTTGCACCCTCGGCTTCGCCTCGGGTGCCATTTCCCCCTCGGGTGCACAAAACGCCATGGACCCCGTCGCAGCGTGCAACAATTGTATAATGTACGAGTTATGAGTTTGGAGTGCCATTCACACCGATGACTGCTATCATAAATGATAACATTGAGGATCATGTTTGTCAACACAAGGGTTGAGAAAGGAGATCAGTAAATTAGAGGTCACACTTTGTTTGCACGTTGTCGTCGTCGTCGTCGTCATTGTCACTGTCGTCGTGAATAATGTTGTGTATATATCTTATGCTTACCAAAGGTAGGATAAGGAGCCAGGGCGATACTCGTTTTGAGGCAAAATAATTCCAAACGTCAGCAACTGGAACAAAAAAGCATAAAACAGGGCTTGTGAACAAATAGAAACTGAAGTACATAAAGTGAAAATCATAAAGCAAAGAATACCTTTTTCTTTGGAACCGTTCGACGTTACATAGTAATTCGTATAATAATCGAATTGATTGTCCGTGTAATAATTTAGTAATCCGTAATAACCAATAAGACACCCGTACTTATTGTGTGGTTGAAAAGCCTCAAACAAAGTAAACCCATGGATATGCTATAAGGAATAATAAATGCTGTGCAGTGTAGAAAGTTACCCCATAACACCCCGTAATAACAAATTAGTTACTAGTTTTAACGATTGCAGTCATGTAACAACGAAGTGGTAATAAGTAATTAGGGATACTCCCGTAATAATCAACCAGTAACCTGTTAAAGTGAACAACTAATCAAAAATGAACGACATGTTAATCCTTCATTAAGGATCAGTAATCCGTAGTACAGATTCGTAAAAAGGCTTTCACCGTGGCTATCGTTTAATTGGTTTTCATCAGGGTTTAACCAACTGGGCCCAATTTCATGGCTCTTTTACCGCTTATTATCACAATTCTGCGCTTACGTGCAAGCGCCGAATTTCTGTGCGTAGAGATGTCTGGTATTAACGTGGAGTACGCACGTGCACAAGCCAAAATTCCATGCTAACCCGTGAAATACGCTTGACGTAAGCATAGAGATTCTTGCTTCCATAAGCGCCGATTCTGTGCTTATGGTAAACAGAGCAATGGAACTGAGCCCTGGTAGGTATCGACATAAATGTCAAGGTGTAAAATACTGCGGATAATCCGTATTGGAGTAAGCTTTTTTTTATCCCACTCCTGATCCCAAATCATAACTAGACTCCTGACAACTCAGTTGTCTATAATACTCATGAATACTTTCATATCCGATGGATCACTAAATATCCGTACCACTTTTTCCAACACGAGAAACGTCTTATGCTTGAATAATTAGCAATGACGTTTAGGGCCATATCTTAACTGGATAAACCGAGCCTGGGCGATGGTGATGACAGGAGCGAAACATTATTAGGGATTAATCAATTCCAGTCTCATAACAGAAGATGCCTATCCACCAATCCCGCTACACAATGCTGAAACACGGCATGGCGACGCTGGATTTACTGTCTTCGACGATGGGGTGTTATGAATTACAACATTCGGTTCACGGAACATCCACATTCCATGTCTCCTCACGCTCCGATGAGACTGTGACATTGATACCCACTGTGTACATACAAATACTCGCTCCATGATTTCCCTTGGGAAGAGTTTCATACCTGAGTTCAGCCGATAAAGCGCTGTATCTATTTGGGCCCGAGCCGGATTAAAAAACATGAAGCCTAAAGGCGGTCTCGTGGGACTTGTGGGAGTAGCTCTAAAATAGTCATCCGGGACTTCTGTTAGCACTGATGTCGCGTTAACCCTTACTCTATGGTTAACATAACCTAAGGCGAATTGGCGGCTACGGCTACCGGGCTACGGCTGCTGGGCTACGGCTGATACTAAGGGTGTTGCTAAGCACCCCTGTTAATCAATGCATAGAGACGCGGCGATCCTTCAATAACCAGGCTGAACGTGCCAATGCCAACACGGTCTATTACATAGGAGCGTTTTTGAAATCATGACTTGCGCTTCCGCCTTTAGGCACCGTTCTATTCTGTAAAAATTGCGTTTTCCAATTTACATTGGGTCATAGGCCTTTTTCGAATCCATTTCTGTCGGCTTTGGATTTGGCTTAAGGCTCAGCCTCTCGTCTGACGCCCTGAGCACGCACGCAAAGCACGCACAATCATTGTCAAAACAACCGCGGGACCAAGCTAGCCTGAGCCCAATCTGGAGACGAAGCCGTGGTTTGAGAAAATGGCCATAGCTGGAGCCGTGCGTCAAAAGGGTCCGAATGGACCGTTTCAGTTTTGTGATGCCATCACACCATTATCTTTTAAAGACAAAATGCTGATGCAGCATCAATGTGGGGCACAAGGTGGGGCAATAGGTAACCAATAGGTAGCCAATAGGTAACCATCTTTTGACCTCCAGCAGCAGAGGGCTACTTTAAAGAAACATGTGCATAAGGTCTGTTAGTTGTACATAATCGAATCATAATTTGCTCAGCTGATGTCATCAGAAAGACAAAAACAAAGGTATGCAATAACTCTATAGCAAAATCTTGAGTTATCCTGATTTTAAGAAATGAAGTATAACCAATTTTTAGTTTAGAAAGTATCATTATTTATTGACAGTCTTAATAACATGACTGACAGAATGTATTGCCAGGCAAAAGCTTCTATCGACAGATATTAATATTCTCCAACATTACGACTGATGCACATTATCTTTTTTTTCAAACAGCCTAAAAGTACCGTAGTGGCGCCAGTCCCACCAATGATGTATTTGATCTTAGTTCAAAGAGACCTTACAGGCAAAGCATAGCTTGGTAGAAGAATGCAACATACTACCAATCAATGTTGTTACCAACTCTACACCAGCCGAATGGATGCCTATTGAACAACATGACATCAGTGGACCCTTACTGACGTCTAGGTTTTTCTTTTTTAGCACTTTTCGGCACACTGATTGTCAAGCCCGGCCAACATTGTTCAAAACAAAACCTTCCCCAATGGGACACAAGGTAGAGACGTCATAACTCAATATTCCAAATCCTCTATACTTACAACCTCCCCTAACCTTAGAGGGGAACAAATAAACAAACACAGCAATTCACTCTCCGAACATAGCGGAAACGCAATTCAAGCACTACGACATGACAGGGTTTGGTCGTCCCGATGGGTATAATGCGAATCATTTCTGCAAAGTCAATACGATGAAAATGCGTGGCCTTTCAAAATCGACGAAAAATTATCTGGGCTCTTTGTCTCCGAACACATCCTCTGTATTTATCAAAGAGTGAACATTTTCGCCCTTTTGGGATTTCTTTGTGGGGGGAACTGGAGCGTGGGTTGGACCAGTTTGCTTTGAGTGTTAACCCATTTTCTTCGGGATATTTGCACATAGTTCTACGTGCCTGTTAATATGTCAGGGAGGTCACCAGGAATATCGTGTAAATTCAGAGATTGCATTCACGAGGATATCGGTGTTACGTCATCGATGACGTAAGAATAGATAGTTGTGGTTCTCGTGATACCATGCACGATAATATTATGGGGGCGTCCCATCACCCCCAAATCTTCTCTTGTCTTTAACATCCTCTTTTCTTTGTGTTTGTATGGTCTGACCCTACGAAGAAATTTTTTAATATGGACAATAGGTCCTCACTAGTCGGTGCTTTGTTTTCGGGTGTCCTCACTAGTCATTTATGTGCAAAACCAATTGGGATACATGAACAACAGAACAGACAGTACATTAGGTGTCATATAACGTACATGTATGTGCACTGTACCTCAGTGTGTGTGTGGGTTCGTATCCAAATTCAACCGGGGACCTATAACAAAAGCGACAATAGGTTCACGGTTGCTATCACAAAGTAATACAATGGGGTGCCGGTTCTATCACACAGGATTGAACAAAGTGGGGTCCACGATTGCAGGCGTTTTAAACACTTGTGTGTGGGGGGGGGGGGCGGGGGGGGGGGGGCTGGCAACGAATGGGTTATCCGTCGGTCGATCGAGAGTCGCCGCTCCACTCTCACCCGAGGCAAAGTTGTAACTGATACACTGCGATGTATAACACAAAACTGTACAGATGATAAGTTAACAATACAAAGGTAATTATTTTGGTGTAAATGTAGAAGTCTGTGTGGATTTTGGGCTTCAGCGTCCACCGACCCGTCCATCGCGGGTTCTGAGGACAATTACGCTCTCCTGGCTTCGAATATCAGTCAATAATAAGTGATATACACTTTGTATTGTCTTTACGTACCATGCACTTTCTTCAACCCGTTTAAACATAAGCTGTCATGAGATTCATTAAGAATGCTTTGGGCGTTGAGAAAACATGTCAGGCATATTTTGTTTCATGATTGAACTTTTCCTCTAAAAAAGTATCTGCGTACTTTGTTAAAGGACTCTCTGAGTGTAAAATAGTGAAAAACACCACTCTCTACGTTTCAGTTGTCCCTCAAATGGCTCCTGAAAAATAGTAGTGGTTAGTTTTGGAGGGGTTTCACTCCAGGACAGAGGGTAAAATCACTGAAAAAGATACAAACTTTAATCTAAAAGAGTTGTCCCTCGAATGGCTCTTCAATAAAGATGTATATTTTGTCCAATAGGTGAAGAAAATCATCAAAATTAACGGGACGTGTTGCCTTGGACCGGTCGAGTTGGTCCATAAAATGCGCTTGAAACCGCTTGTTATAAAATCGAAATGTTTAGAAAGATGTATTAAAAGTAAAATTATTATATTGATCCACATAAATATGCCTCAAAATTGCGTAGTTTTCCTTGTCTTTTGCTAACTAAGACGGTCGGTCATTTTATGGAGTCAAAATTTTGACTCCACAAAATGCCGACGGTGTTCGTTCGTGTGCAATTTCGAGGCATGTTTGCGTGGATCATTATATTCTACTTTTAAATTGTCTATTTAACCATTTGTATTTCATAACAAATGGTTTCAAACGCTTTTCAACGACCAACTCTACCAATCTAAGGCAGCGTGTTCATTTTAGGTGCTAAAAACTTCCTTTGAATAACTTTTATTTTCGACAGCGATAGTTTTATGTGGCGTACAGGCGAACATGTATAACAAACTAAGGATTGACAGGACAGATGGTGTAAGAAATCTGAATTAGAAATTCCAAGCAAATGAATCACATGGATCAACCTGGTGGTTGCTTTCATGACGCAGTTGCAACACTATGTTGCTATATTGTTCCAAATCTTTGAATGTCAAAAAAATGCATGCGTAGTTAAAGATTTATAATTTGTTTTCTTCTTTGCATTCTTTAAAAAGTGCAATATATCACCGTTTTTCATAAGTTACTTTTGACATTACCGATTGGGTCTATGGAAATGTAATTTAAAAGAGCGTGTGAAAGCCCACATGTCACCTTTTTACAAAACGGTGGTATTTTACTTCCAGGCTGTTTCATTTTCTGGCACAGCGCGGGTCGTAATGAGAAATTTTGTGTTGACATTACCACATAATCAGTAATTGGAAAAAGAGCTGAAATATGATTTTACTTGTCGCCCTTTTCTTGAATTATCAAAGGTTGAACGAGAAGAGGAATTTAAACTTTCGTTGACCAATGAGCAATATTGTTTTGTATATTTTTTCAATATAAAATAAATATCTAACTATACTGTGACATTCAAGTGTGTTATTATCTATTATAACAAATATTGGTACACTCTAAAAACCTTGACCCACATGCCGGGTCACAGGTGACCCATATCTGGGTCAGGCTGACCCGGTAAGTTGTTTGAAACAAACTGGGATATCAAATCGGATTATGCGTAAGTTTTAACCATTTATGGGTCATTTCATACCGACCCCAAAATGGGTAAGTCCCCACATATTGCGACCCGGATCAGGTTTAATTCTGAGTTCTGACCCGAAATTTCTCTACAGTAGATCTGTCTTCATTGCAAGATATATGGTGCAACAATGGAAGTACTTTCTCTAAGATGAAAACCAGTATAATCCATTCCCTCCAAATCTTGCACAACATCTTCTTCTGTCTTCCTCAAGAAACATACAATAGCAGCAAATTCGACTCTCACAGCGCAGCACCAACCCACGCAAAACGCTTGCTGTAAAACATTGTCATCGCCCATGGTGGAATTGGCCCGTTGTTTCTCAACGTCCAGTTTTCCCACAGAGTCTCTCTCATTTTGGCAATTTATAAGGCTGTCGTTCAATAAAAGAGATTTTAATCCAGTTCTCGAATTCACCCGTGGGGCATAAAGCCGAGACATGGCAGCGCGGCGGAAATGTTTCCCCGAGAAATACACGATGCCACCCGGCGGGGAATATGTATTTTCTCCCAAGCATCACGATGTAAGATTAATAGTAGCTGAATTCTATTAGTCCCTGTATGTCTTATGGCATTAGTAACTATCGGTTGGGAAATGCGTCTGTTAATTTCTTTCTTTCTTTCTGTCACTTTCATTTCCTCTTTCCTGTGGGTCGTCATCAATTTGAGGCTCCTGTGGCTATTAGGGAGTCGAATAAATGTTTAAATTAACATCTCACATACCATAAATTAATGAAATGTCGCCAGCATCATGCAGGTTCTTTGAGAAAGTGACCGTACTGCATTGCTGACGATTTGCCGAATAAGAAAACTGCTTTGAATATGGTTGATAGAACTGATTGAATAATATGTGATTGATCTTTGTGAAATCGATAATAATGTAGTAATTAGTTAATGTAGATTAGTTAAATAGTCTGTATTGTAATGTATATATTCATAAAAATTGCGTCAAAGTATGAATTTATTTAATTTTCGATATCGTATTAAAAAACTGATCCACTGCAGTTTTGCAGGGCAAACATCGACATTCTGTGGATTTTTTGCATGTGAGCATTGATTATGGGAACTCACATACTCAAGAGGTTTCTTGATGTATGGTTTTCAGTTGAAGTTCTTTGGTGGTATCACAAGCATAACTGAGACTGCTGAAGGAAAAGAAGGCTTTTCCTTGTTGACAACATGTCTTGTTAGTAAAGTTAAGACACCACGCCCTGATATGTATTCACATTGTTTTGGCGTGTAACAATCAGCAACTCGCCCAATGCTTTCTAAAGATGTGTGATTTCTAAAAACCAGAAACGCGATAATTTTCTCGGATTCCATGTCCCAGAGGATCTTACCCATTTCCGGGTTAAGCTGACTCAGAAAGTGGTTACAAAATTATTTTTAAACTCGGTCATACTGACCCTTAAATGGTTCAGGCCCCGCGGGAACAGGATCCAGGGGTCGATTTCACAAATAGTGTAGGACTCGACGGCAGGTCAATTCGGACCCGGATGAATTTAGATTATAGCTCAAGGGCGGGCACCCCGTGTACACTCAACCCCAAAGCCACGTACTTCGATGTATTATTCGATTTTTAAAAAGTTATTCTGCCAATGTTTTCCGGTATGTGGATGCGCAGTGGAAAGGAAGAAGTAAAAATAGCAATAGCTACTTCTTATATAGCGCATTTCATAACTGAAAGAAACACAAATGCGCTTTACAAAAAAACAAAAGGCAAATAGCAACAAATTAAAAATAAATACCCAAACAAAAGGAAGGATTAACCTGAACAATAGGCAATAGAAAACAAATGAGATTTGAGCCGAATTTTGATCTATTCTATAGCTCTGTGGAGAGCAGATGTATATGGGAAGAGTGTTCCAAAGTTAGGTGCAGCACGGGAGAAAGTTCACACTGTGTTGTACCCAGGGAGTCTTTCACTTAAGTTGTTATAGTAAGTTGTTTTTCATGCAAATAATCTAAAGACATACGTTTCAATACGTTTCCCTTGTCCTTCCAACATTTCGATCTTCAGTATTTATTGTTTGGAATCCATTGACAGTCACCTTGGATGTTGACAAAATACGACTTCCAGTTGAAAGGAGAGAGGTTGTTGTCTACAAGCAAAGACGAAAGGTTGATTAAAAAATAACAGACCTTTTGTTTATTACCCTTTGACAGACAACTTGTAGCACATTTTCTTCAGTTTCGACACCTAAATCATCCAACATGTTCTTATCACAGCTTGTGTATTTCTATTGGTGTGATATTCGACGCCCCAATTAATCGCAAAATGAACAATTCAATCTAGTCTCACGTCCAAAATTTCTTTTTGACATGTAACTCTTTAGGGAAGTTTATTTCATTACTTGACAAACGACACTGGTTCTTCGCCAATGTGACAATGTCTGTCTACATAAAAACACCGCGTCGTAAAATGAAACTGCATTATTGTTTCTGGGTGTCCCCCCCCCTCCCCCACACACACCCTTTCTTTTCTTCGTTTGGCAACAATCCACACACACTCTCGCGTTCAATTACAACCAATTATTTGTATAAAGCCATTTGATGCCTTCACACTGTCGTGAAACACATGGTGGGCGGGAACAGTATTGTTTTGTGAGCGGACGCGCATTTTCATGTGTTGTTTGGAGTCCTGCAGTCGACAAACGCAACGGTGACTTTATTGGTTTCTAAAATGCTATTTTGTCGACTTTTCCGTTTTGTCAGGTGGGAATGCATCTCTGTAGGATTTGTAATGGTATCAAACTAATAATCGGCGATCTTTCAGATTGTAATGAATTACCCTAGATGATTACTGACCATAAACTTTGTCTTAATGTGGGAGCGAGAGAGAGATGGGAGAGAGACTTGTTTGACTGCAGGGGGCATTTGCCGTGCGCCGTCATTGACGCCATTTCTGAAACACGCGACTAACACCTCACTCCTTTAGTTCCCCAGAGCAAAGATAAGAAGTTCATTGTAGCTCTTTCCTAAGTGTCCCATTGCTCTCTGCACTCTGGGCATTGTATGTAAAGGTTACATGAATTAGCTGTTTGTCATACATGGAACACCTCTTGCTATTTCCCAAGGGACACAGATTCCAATGGATGAGCTTACTTTCAAAATGTGTTTTGTTGTCTGAAATGCAAGGAGTCATTATGCTCGACTTTTCGTACAGAATATACATGACCTTTTATTTAAAGGCTGATGTATACAGTGGCAACGTTAGTTTTAACTAAATGGACAAAAACATCATGACAATATAACGAGTCTGAGCGTCTTCCTTCATTAGTGGGTTCTTCTAAAATAAGAAGAGCCAGTTAGTCCCGGCGTTATATCAGAACCGTATGATGAGAAAGTAGTAGTAAATTATTCGTTGTGTGAGCTATTCTTGACGAGAAAATATATATACATTTGTTTCCCATACATTATCAAAGATCCCAGGATGCAGACATGAATTAACCAAACAACCTGCCTTTGGTAATACTCCCCCACTCACCCATGCGACTTATAGGTTAAATCCCGCACTTATAGCTACTAATTTGTATCCACGATTCGGTGAAGACATGATGAGGGATACGCTTCATACAGCACTACCCACAACCCATACATTATCAAAGATCCTAGGACGCAGACAAAGATTTACCCAGCAACCTGGTGCCTCCTCTGGGAATACTCACCCACTCACCCATGGGTCTTATAGGTTTAAATCCCCCACCTATAGCTACCCATATTCATCCACGATTCGTTGAGGGTCATTAGGATTGCTGAGCACGTTTCACCTGGACACCTACTCATCCAGTGTATCACCAACCCATCACCCTTCCAATAGCGTGACCACCCACCCAACAAAGTAACTTATACCCAGAACAAAAATGTATATAGAACCAAGCAGGTCATTGCGGCTATCTCTCTAAATGCAAAAGAGTGAAAAGCACTAATTGCAATGTATATAAATGCTCTATAAGAACATTGAATTTATATCTCAAACTAAATCTCTAATTAAAAAAAAAAATATTCAGTTCAGATAATTTCAGATTCTAATGAAAGAAAAAAAAACAAATGTAAAGGGAAACTTTGTAGCTATGTACAGCGTGAGTCAAAATGAAGTTGACAAAGACTGATGATTTAAAAACAAAACAATAACTGACACTCCAAACCCGTCCGAAGGGCAGAGCATTTATAAAGGCCAATTACCTTGTTCAAGGGCACACTTCACATCTCGAAGTGAACTACACAACTTGAATACACTAGACTGCTCGGCAACGACACTTCACAATCGCAGTGTCGTGATTATTAATTGTTAACAATATAATTATGGTCATGTCAGCTGTCCCGTCCAAAGCATTCTGACTGATACATTGCTCGGACCCTTCAGCACAATCAGAAACTACTCATATTCCACCCTTACATCCCAAACAATCCCTGAACACACACCATGCGCGTCTAAGAGTACACCCCGTCGCGTTTCAGATTTCAAGCAGCATTGTAACCGCCTGGCGGTTTTCACAGAACTCCCAGGTATATCACCGCGCCAATTTTAATTTCTTCTTGGATTCCTTGAAGGATATTGTGCATTAGCGTTATTACGAGTGACAGTGAGACATTGATCAAATATCGCCTTGCCGCCGTCTCCAGTGAGAGTGTTCGCGGCTAATGCCTCGCCAGGAAAAGGAGGAAATAGAAATCACAGTGTCAAGCAGCACGTCCTTCTACATCTAGAGGGTCTTCTTTGCACAAAGATTTATCGGTGCTCTTTGGACACTACTCCTTAAGGTCTAACTTGCCTAAATATCCCACGGGCAAGATATATGCTCCTGGGAACGTTAATGGCGACATCGAGTCCAATTTGTACTGCCCCTATATACAGGCCACATGAAATACCCGGCCAACATGAATGTGAATCCCCGAGTGTTCGCCATCACAGAATGATAACTCCCGATAGCGAGGCAGCATGTGTGTTACGGAGTCTGACAACAATTTATATGTCCCCTGAGAAGAAGTTCGTCAATGACAAAATGGTGGCTACCATGGTTTGATTTCCTCGACTTCACTTAATACTGGATGCTTCATTGAACAGAATATACTTTGGTCCAATGGTCTGGTGATTGACAGATGGAATTTTAACTTCACCGACAAACACTTTATCCAATGGTTAGATCCAGTATGGTTAAACTTCATCGACAGTTTTAGCTTAACGACAATTGATATTAAAATTTGAAAGATTTTGGTCATTAAGTTTTCAAACCCTACCAGATAAATACTGCTTGTTAAATGGTGACAATTACTTTTTAGCATGTCAAACATAAATGTTGTACAGTGTTTATATAAGCTGTTTAGAATAGACATCTACACAGGCAGGGACGCAGACAACTGAACCATTCTCTGGGAGTGCATCATGAGGGCTCAATCTCTTGAAGTGTCTGGCAGCTTTCCAAGATATATAACTATTGTTCATGTCTGTATACCTTTTAAAGCCCTTTCATACGAGAGCAATTTAGCATAGTGTACTTACACCACGTTTACACTAGATCCTCCTGCAAGGATCCAAGGACGACCCGATCCCGAAAGCGAGATCAAGCTTTTTTTGTGCCGCGTTCACACATGAGTATGATCTCACATTGATCTCGCATAGTTAAACGGAAGTTCAGTTCAGTTGACGGCAAAGGTTACTGTGCGAGGTCATTGACTGTGCGCGCGCATGTTCCCTGAAATAACCGGAACTCGACGAAAATTCAGACACAAAACTGACCAATAACTTCCCTATGTTATAACTGTATAAAAACACATTGAAAAATCATTTGTTTGAATGCTAAAAAATATGCTTACGTTAGATTATGAACAAAAAAGTCGGTACTGAAAATTCTGGAGGACGCAAAGCATGCGCAAAGCATGTGAGTTACGCAAACGCTGTGATGTTGGTTACCAGTGTCATACAAATTATGGGGACGGGGACCAGTTCACGATATAATGCACATTCACAATGTATACAATCCCCACGTACATTACACCATGGATGAAGATTACACAGCGTTGGCCGGATGTAAGCAGCTTAAATTGCAGGACCTGATCTCGATCTGCGTTCACACTTTTTTTTTTCCGTCTTTGCGGGATCTCATCTCCCTCTGATCTTGCAATGGAGGGAGGTCGAAAAGGAGGATCTGTTCCCGATCCTGATCGCGTTCACACTACTAGCCGGTGACCTCCCTTTGATCGTCCTTTCGAGATAAGATCCTCCTTTGATCCTTCTGGCAGGATCAAGTGTGAACACGGTGTTAGTACTTCCGAGTTCTGTAAAAACAATCACCCGGGTGGGACTCAAACCTACGACCTCTTCATACGAGAGCAATTTATTGTAGCGAGGTTGAAAAATTCAACAAAATGTACCTCTTGTGAAAGGAAAATGGTTGCACTGTCCGTTGTGAGATCTTGACAATCGTTGCTTCCTTTTACAACCATGCTAAAAATAAGCAAGGGACACCAAGCAAGGGACCCTGTTGAAGTGATGCGTGTGAACAGAGCTCTGTCGCTTTAGTTTCAAATTATTTTACATATTGCCAACAGACTCATGCACTCTTTTACTCTTTAGTATATACAGAAGCCAGCCACAGTAGAAGGCGGTTTGTGAGATATACCGGTGTACCTGTGGAAATACAAGAAAACATACCCAAGGGATGTGCCTTCAATATTCTTGCCTCTTCTTCCCCCAGGCAAGGGAAACATAACCAAGCCTCTCGACCCCTCGTTCGATTGAGTATTGACTTGGCAAACTCATCCTCGTGTGGTTATCCCACGTCGTTTCATCTTCTAGGGGAACACTCATGATGTGTTGTGTGCGTTGTGGGCGAGTGGGTTCGTTCTATACTCCCTTTCTGGTCATCGATCGTTTTATTCTACGTTCTCAAAAGCCGCTGGACATTGGAAGGTCAGGGACAGAAGGTTGATGACGTCATTGCACGGGCTGTGTTGTGATTATAGTTTGCCAGCTATGTCTCATATATACTTGTTTTGAAACTGAGAGGGGTAGGTGCAAAGTTGGCGTTAGGCAGGGGCGTGTAGATCCGTGTTGAAATGTTGATTTGGAAAATCCCGTCACACTTCCGAACTCCCGTCACACTTCCGAACTATACATTAGCAGCATTTTCATCTCATTTCATTTATTAATACATTTCATCAGAAATACATAAGAAATGAATAGTATCCATTACAATTTTCTTTTAGGTGAATCTTTAACTTCGATTTCATTTTTGTTACTTATTTAAGCAATATCAGTTACATTTTTACCTATAATTGGAAAACAAAAGGAATGCCCATATTTTTGATGTGCCCTGCCTTAACAGTCGTCGCAGTGATGTAGGCCTTCCAATTAAAGGGCTTCAATGGTATGAGCCCCACACAAAGGTCTACAAATGAGTATGTTTTTAGTAAACAAATTATGAAACTTCTATCACGAAGACCTTTCTCCATCAGTAATAAAAGATATTAGATGACAATTGGTTAGAATATAGCATGGTGTGCAAAAACACACAGTTTGGATTTCTAAAATTAGATATTTCGAGTGCAAAATTTGGAGGGTCGTCAGAGTTTTGTAACCCCAGCATGGTGTTGGAGAAACAGCAAGACTTTTTTGATACTTTAACTAACATATGCCGAATATCTGAGCCAATTTTTAAACTAACAATAAATAGGTTGCAATACGCAATCTTTGATGTAAAACAATGGAAAAGTGCACTTTTCGTATAACCATATGAGAACTAGAAGAACAACAGCCGAACCATTTGTATTAATATAGGTTTCTCCTTTCTCTAAATGATTTAAAATCAGCGGCGTTGTCAGTAATATGCTTGTCAATATTCATAGTTGTGTAGGTGTGTTAATAATGCCGAAGGCGCCAACTTGGCCGAGTTTCGTCCATTCCCAAAGTACGGCATTTTGCAAATTCTGTCATACAAGAACAAGTGTACTAACATGAATACAACACATTTGCCCCCACAAGAAAGCTGGCAACGCATCAGTTCACAATTTATATTGGAACAATCTCCCCCGTCACATTCCTTCTATCACCTCTTCTAAATCATACAACAGTGCCCTGAAAACACAACTCTTTTCTAAATACAGCATTTATTACCTTGCATGTGTGTTAATCTTTCAGTGTACATTGTACATAATTTAACAGGTTATTTATCGGAGTTATTTGTAAAGTGATTAGAGATAACTTTATATTAGGTGCTATATAAATCGAATATATTATTAGTATTATTATATTATCGTACGATACAAATCCGCAAACTTTATTTTGTTTTCCTCCATTGAGCTGTGTACAAGTCGTGCCTGTATGAAGTCCAGGCTCTGTGCTTCTTTTGTAAACATGTGACGTCACAGGTTACACGGTCTATGAAAGCTTGCATGTATTCAACTGCGCCGAGAGTGAATCTCGTAAAAGGGGGAAAAACACTGCACCGGTTTTCGTTTTTATAAAAGACTCTGGACACTATTGGTGATTGTCAAAGACCAGTCTTCTCACTTTGTGTATCTCAACATGCATAACATAACAAACCTGTAAAATTTGAGCTCAATCGGTCGTCGAAGTTGCGAGTCAGATAATAATGAAAGAAAAAAACACACTTGTCACACGAAGTTGTGTGCTTTCACATGTTTGATTTCGAAATCTGAGGTCTCGAAATCAAATTCGTGGAAATTATTTCTTTCTCGAAAACTACGTTACTTAAGAGGGAGCCGTTTCTCACAATGTTTTATACTATCAACAGCTCTCCATTACTCGTAGTTTTTATGCTAATAACTATTTTGAGTAATTGAGTGATGTCCACTGCCTTTTAGAAGCCTCTTATGAAAATCTCTTAAAAACAGATGAATCGCAGAGTATTATTATCGGTACTAACCCATAGAGATGCAGCGCATCAAATACTTAAATAACATAAAGTTGTGACTTAGGAACATTACAAAATCGGGTTTGCTGACAAAACAGTTGTTGGCAGTGTAAGAACTATATGTAATCCACCAGATTTATTAACTTTTTTTTTCCCTGCAATGTTGACTATCACGTTAATTCTTTATTATTACCTTTGAAACGTCTGTATACTGTGAAATTAGCTGGCATACATATTTAATTATTGCACTCATTGTTATTTGTCTTCAACTGTATGCTTAAAGGTTCTGTCGACATGACAAATAAATGTCAATTGAATTAAATTGAATTGAAACTGCCAAACCTGCGAAAAAATAGTAAAAACCGATTCCACATTTTGCATGACTCTGTATGTGAAATTAGATTTTTTAATTATTTCTCATCAAATATGACACAACAGACAATAATATTTCATGGGATGTTTTCTACTACCATCATCATTAGACCGTGTAAGTTTACATTTATTATGTGATCTTCACGATTTTTGTTTCTCAACAATTCTGTTACGATCCTTTAAAAAAAAAAGATCGCTGACAACGAACGTCCACTGTTCTATCTTGCTCTTTGTTATCTAATTATAAAAGGTTTAATTTTGTGTTTTATTTTGCAATTCAATTTGTTTGACGAAGCTTTATCTTAAGAACTTTGCCATGTCTTGGTCCAAGAAAAGACTTCCGATTTAAAACTGTGATAAAAACCTGAATAGCGCAAACAAACAAAAAGCATTCACCATTGGACATTTGTATAACAAGTACAGCACAAAACTTTAATGTAATTAAAGTAGTAGTTAGAGAGCATCGAGTTGTCCATTGAGATTAAAAGATTTCCTTTCTATTCTATTGGATACAAAATGGCACCTTAGGAACGGTGACGTCATTATTTGCGATATCTAACAAGAGGTTTGTTTTCCCCGCGTTTTATCTTTTATTATTTTTAAACGCACCTAGCAACGGGGGAGCCTCCTTTCATCGATTTAACATCACCAATTTACCATCTGAAGAGGACAACAATTTGCCATTCAAGTTATTCCGGGGAGAAAAAAACAATGCACAAATTGCGTTCGATGGTCACACAACCAACATTTTTAATGGACTTTTTATCAACGCGACTTTTTGTTGTCTTCGTGTAATTTAAGAGACAATGTGTTATTTATCAGTTGAGCTTTTGTACTCCTCACATATGAGGAGATGAAAACTATATTTAGAAAATACAAACTTTTAAATTCCATTATGATTTGATTGATGTGGAAGGGTAAGTCGAGAGCGCAATACATCGGGGGAAACTAAATTAAAAAACGAATAGGATCTGTCTGTATACGAATTAGCAGAGCGCCTCTGGGCTGAATATTTCACACGACACAGACATGTATATGAATACAAATATTTCTTGACACGAATTTCTATAAATTGTCTTTATAAGGAGAGAGGACAGTCCTGTGAATAATTCCCACACGAGTTACTAGATCACGTTCATTACAAGACTACAAAATCGGGCTAATTACTAATATACTGATGGACAATTTGGGAGACGAAATGGGGGATGGGGCGTTGAACATATTATATTGGGTTTCATCGTTGAGTCATTCAGTAAACAGAAGGGGAAGATGTTCTCTACAAACAAAATGAGCATCAGTTAAAGATAAATCACTCTAAAGATTTCCCGTTGAGAATTGGATCTGATTTGGGGCTTAAATCCCCAGCCGTGACACTTGTGTCCTTAAGCAAGACACTTTACCATTGCTTCGTCCTTCGGATGGGATGTAAAAGCCGTTGGTCCCATGTGCTGTGTAACGCATGTAAAAGAACCCAATGCACTTTTCGAAAAAACAAGGGGTTCGTGTTCCTGGCTGTGGCTGCTGTATGCGCCGTAGCACCTTGTAAACCCTTGTTCTGCTGAATTGGGTCTCATAATTCATCACTTCAATAACATATTTATCTTTCTGAAAGTTTGTATATACTCAGCGCCTTGAGTACCTTGTTTGGTAGATAATATTTTATTATGTTATTTATATTTCTCAGTCTAATCCACAATCTGAGCCAAAACCAAGAAATGTGTTAAAATCACGCAGAATCAGATTTCAAATCCCTTATAAAACGTGTTATGATAACAAACATGAATACGGATGAATAATGCCTTGTAACGAAATATGGCCTTTCCTCACTCTCCCTTGATACCTGGAACCAAAAGTTGGCATCTTCAGTCGGTGATAGTAATTCAAATTATACACATTTAATAAGCAATGTTTAAACCTTTTTTAATAAAGCTATTTTTGTATAATCACTTAGGATAGATATTTGAATTTTGCGGAATTCTACCCCCCCCCCCACACCTTGAATAAACTTGACCTTCGAGCACTTTTGCAAGATTATTTTTTAAATGTCAGGAGTCCGAAAATAACTCCACTTAGTAAATTTGTCTACGAATTTTCATATCAAAATTGACATTAATTGAAAGGAGTGATGGGCACCGTCAATAAAGCACAAAGAACATAGTCTTAAGCGTCAAACGATGTGAGATGTCAATGCAGTTGAGTAAAACTTCAGACGAAAGTAATGAATGCAATTGTTGACACAACTTTGGACCCAACTTTCTTACAAGTATGTTCTTTGAAAATTTACACATTGTGAAATATTTCTGTCTTAACACGTTCATTTTTTTTCTTTTTAAATGGGAGGGGAAGGAGGCAAAGACCAGTCTTATCACTTGGTGTCCAACATAAGCATTAAAAAACAAGTCTGTGGGAAATTGATGAGAGAAAAAACACCCTTGTTAGACGATTTTGTGTGCTTTCAGATAGGAATAAAAACATTCTGGCTAGAAGTATTTTATTATTTTAGTGAGAAATTTTCTCTTTCTCAAAATATATGCTATTTCAGAGAAAGCTTTTCTCCTAATGTTATGTACTATCAACAGCTCTCCCATGCTCGTTACCAAGTACGTTTTTAAATTAATATTTGTTTTGAGTAATTACTAAACGTGTACCTTCCCTTTAAAGATAACATATCTCCATGTTAACTAATTTTAAAATACTTTTGTTTATTAATAATTTTCTTGGCGACTTTTTAGTAGACAGAAAGTTAAAAACAAGCCAGATTCTGTTCTCTTTTCGTTCGAAATCTATATTGACCAAAATTGCTTCCAAACTTCTCAGAAGTCTGCCTCCATTGTTTAATTCTTCGTCGGGTATAACAAACAAAATTATCACATCTTATGTACTTTCTTAATTTTTCTGACAAGATTAAATAATTTACTTTTAGCTGACAACTTGATTTTAACCTCGTTGTTCAATCTATTAATAATCGCCTTCCTCAAGGGTGGCTCTACAGACGTACACAGCATCCTTGGCCGACAAAACGAAAGAAAAACCTCGTCCTTGGCTTTCGAATAAAATATGAAGGGGTATTCTTTGCTGGAAGTAATTGACTTATATGCAGAAAAAATATATGGTTTTTAACCCAGATTATCGACTGATTGTTAGGGGAAGTGTGACAACGTCCGTCGAGGCTGCTTACACGTGTAACCATAAGGACGTATACACGTACTCTATCTTTAGTAGCCGTGTGTAAAGATTTTGGTGCACAAACTCTCTTTGAATTAAGATAAGGTACGTATTTGCAAACTGTGCATTGCGGTATTTTAATTCGAGCTGAAATAAAGGCACTGGACACTAATGGTAATTACTCAAATGTAGTGCTCTTTTAAGGCGAAACCTGCTTACTGTAATGGCAAGCATGCCACAAATGACGATAGGTGTAGGGGATCAGTGAAAAAGACGCCCCAAATAGTACGGCGAACCAAATCAAAGGTCAAAAACCAAGAAGGTAAAACAAACAAAACGCACAAACTTTATTTTCGCAAAATAATACCAAGGTAATGTGTAGTGTGACGTCTTGCTCGATTTTAATGGGTATTTGATTGTTGTTTTTCTGCCATGCTTCACTGACAATGACAAGGGTTGAATGCGCAGATTTTCATATTCATTAATCGGTTCCGGTAGCTGATTGACGGATTTCATTATGCGAATACAATCTGCTGGCGACTAGTTGCGCAACCAAACAAACATTTCCAATCAGCTATCGATAATGTAGGACTTTACCCTCTCCCTTTATGGCAGCCCCCATTATACTCTTTCACATTTATTTTCTGACGTGTTTAGTAACCAGCAGGCCTTTACTTTACGTTGTAAAATTTACTTTGGATCTGTTAAAATGAATACTGAGCATGGACAACGTTTGAACTTTGATATTTTTTCGATGAGAAACCCTCATCAAGTGGTTTCTTTCTGCAGTTGTTTACAGTTCATCAGAACCTTTTTTTCAATGAAGACACCGGCAATGGAAGCTGTGACCAATCACGTTGATTAATGAGAATGACGTAAAGTTTGGACGTGCCGTACATCAGAAGCTTAATGAGCCAGCCAAACGTATGACGTACACTTCTTCGCTAGTTGATTGTGTAGAATTTGTAATACACAATTTATCTAGAGGCATTCAAAGGCACTGGACATATTGGCAATTACTCAACATAATTGTTAGCATAACAACTTACTGGTAACGAGCAATGGAGAGAGCTGTTGCTAGTTTATAACACATTGTGAGAAACGTCGCCCTGTGAAGTAACGTAATTTTTGAGAATGCATAGCAAAAAAGTTGCAATGTTAGTGCATAGGGCGAAGCTGATGTCTCGAATTCAATCATCAGAAAGCATAGAACTTGTGCGACGAGGTTGTTTTTTCTTCCATTATTCTGGCGCAACTTCGACGACCGAGAGTTCAAATTTTGAGAAGACTCACTGGTCTTTGTAAATAACCAAGAGTTTCCAATGCATTTCGTTTACAATAATGATCGAAACTACAAACATCATAAACAATTTCAAATAACAAACTTTGAATTTCTAAAAACGACAGAAGGAGTTCTATCTGTCCCTTTAATTATTCAAAACATCGTACGTCGTCCCATGGTGCAAGCACTCCAACCAAGCCCCATGTATACACATTGGCATTTAGGCCTACATGCTTCGATTACCAGTTCATTCAAAGCATTTATAACGGAAACAGACTATTATGTCCTTCTGAACTTGCATCAAACTGATTGCGGGAAAGCAAATGACCAGGAGGTTGAAGGTCACGAAATCGGACGGTTGTTTTCGGAGTTCGTCTAAAACGACTTTGACCTTTCCTTTTGATAAACCACGGCATCCTTTCCAATTCTGACTTCGGCTTCAGCTTCTGCCCCATTCGCACCGAGCTTAGATATCAAAATCACTCACCAAAGCCGAAGTCATGGTTTGGAAATGGCTCCTTGGTTATTTCCTGTCCTTCCTAACGACCGGCCCGATGTATTTTCAAAAGCGCGAATCCATGGTGCATTATTACTTTGATCACAGTTCATTGCGCGCCTTTTCCCACTTCTCATCAGCCGTTATGTCATGTTTTATTCAGATCACGAAACAATGCAGACAACGCTAGCTCATGGGCACCTACGTATACATGTACTACGCAATAATCATTATTAATTAAAGGCGCTGGATATTATTGGTAATTGTTCAAAATAATAAAACTTACTTGTTAGCGATCAATGGAGAGAGGTATACAATATTGTGAGAAACGTCTCCCTCTGAAGTAACGTCGTTTTCGAGAAAGAAGTTATTTCTCACTATGAGATAAATTATTTAAATTTGGTTTCGATACCGTAGAATTTGATTATGAGGTCTCGAGTTCAAGCATCTTCGTTATTTTGTGCATTTGACACACTAGACTTACTCAACCGTTTTGCGCCTGGTAATCATAATGACGTTAAAATCACTTGAGTGTTCCTGTTTAAAAAAGACAGTTTCTGTAAGAAAGCAATATGGAAAATGACAAGAAGAAAAAAAGAAGAAAAAAAGCAAGAGAGAAAAAAACATGCAAGGTAGAACGGGCTAAAGGTAGGTACATTTTGTCGATTATAACCAGTTTACCCTACTATTCATATAGACCATACCAAGTTGTGCAAACTCAAATGACAAACACTTAATTATTGAATGAGCATGTCGTGTTTCAGAGTTTGATATTTTCATCAGTCAAGTCCGGACATAAACCAAAAAACCTGGGTTAAAAACGAATATAATAAAACGGACATGAAATCTTAATCGATATGAATTTATCTTTTATGATAAGTTCTTCATTGCTTGAGCCCTCGCGGTAACACCTCGTATTGTAAACGACCGGCCCCAAATTCTCTGGAGACCTGACTGACGACAGAATGGGCAGTGGAGCAAAACCCTCTGACGTCATACACCCCTGGACTTACCACAAGAGACATGTAGGTTATGTTTCATAAATAAAAAAGGATGATTATGTATTTCCAATAGAACATTTTAATGGTAAGGCGGGAACTGAAATGACTTCATAATTATTCTGACCATTACATATTTACGAATTTGGAAATGCGAGTGCCGCCATGCATAATGAAACACGGCACGAGGAATAACACTCTTACTACGCACATTGGTCACAGCTTTAAAAGGCAATGGACACAATTGGTAATTACTCAAAATAATTATTATGATAAAACCTTACTTGGAAATGAGTAATGGGGAGAGTATGATAATATAACACATTCTGAGAAACAACTCCCTCTGAACTGACACAGTTTTCGAGAAACAAGTAATTTTCCACTTATTTGATTTTGAGATTTCAGATTTAGAACTTGAGGTCTCGAAATCAAGCATCTGAAAGCACACAACTTCGTGTGACAAGGGTGTTTTTCATTCATTATTATCTCGCAACGTCGATGACCAATTGAGCTAAAATGTTCACAGGTTTGTTATTTTATGCATATGTTGAGATACACCAAGTGAAAATACTGGTCTTTGACAATTACCAATAGTGTCCGGTGTTTCTGATACAAACAGTACATATGTATGCAACGCACAATCTTCTTGAAATCTTTCAAAAAAAGTTTTTAACAACGACTTGACGTTTCTATATCAGTATGTCCGTATCATCTCAAAGAAGTGTATTGCATTAAGTTGGCCCCAAATGGTGACATTTAAGTTGTCGTTATGGAGTCGGACTTCCGTGTTGCCATGTTTATAAAATAACTCAATTCAGGTAACGTCACCATCACAGCAAACTTGGGTGCGCCATTTTGGTCGTCAAAGTCCCATTATGTGTTGCCGTTGACTGGGGCGCATTTAAGAGGCAACGCGCGGCGTTTACCAAACAAAAATGGCGAGCTTGGTTGATAGTAGCCGCCAACGTTGTGTATCTGGGTCAACAAAAAGTCATCACGAATAATTATACGGGAAGAGTCCACCATAACATACGTTAATATGGAAAGTCCGCAAGTTCCAGAGCCTGTGTTGAACTGGATCTTAATTCAACCCACATAATGGTCAGTGCGTTGACCCGTATTCTTGGTTCATCCCTTTGTTCGACCCATAGTTCCGGAATGACTTTGACCCTAAGTTATGTAATTGCGTCATCCGACCTAAACCGTTTAGAATACCCGAGCGCACTTAGGTACGACCATTCTCGATTTCATTATTTTAATGGTGTCGTGCATAAAGTGCCACCTTTCTATTAGCAAGTTTTTTCCATCTGTGTTTTTGTGCCGCTTTTTTTTAGCATCGCATATTCTTTCCCCGTAGTATTTTCCCCGATACATTAGTTTTTAACATAAACACGACATAAGTATTCTATAGGCTTCTTCTTCCACAAGATGAACGGTTTTTAAAGCACTTTTACACAATATATTGATGTTGAGATTAGTGCTAGAACTGCTGCGCATTTCAGGATGAACTACAACTACCATAATACTGAAGTCTATTTGGCTTAATGCTGAGGTCATCCACCTTAAATCGACTGGCCCCGTTTCGTCGCATAAGGTCTGGGACTTAGTTGCATGAAACCTCCAGGGTTATAGGCTCTTCTTATTCCCCAATTATTTACTTCCAACCGAGTCAAGGATTCGATTCATTAATCATCTGTGAATTCCCGTCTGTTAGTTTGTGCTCGAGTGTTTCCCTTCTTTTTTCGTATTCTGTTATACTCAGTAATGTTCGCTCGCCATGAAAAACAGTTATTAATTTGATTACTTTGGATGTATACAACACGATGTATTTTGGGCAAATGAACTATGGTTTAATGAAGTTTTAAAAAAAACTTGAATGTGACCACAGTCTAGAGGGATCCCTTTGATATAGAAAGGTTTGCGGTTACGCCATGTAATGACTATCTCCAATGAGTTGGGGTGGTGCTGAAAAGAACCGTTGGTTTTCAACTCGACGTTTCGATCAGTATGCTCTGATCGTCTTCTGGGATCCCTTCAGCCAACTAAGTGTTATGCATCTTTGAGGCCCTCTCTTGGTTTGCCTCATCCCATCTTTTTGTCGTGTCTATAGAGGGCTAAAGGCAGTGGACACTATTGGTAATTACTCAAAATAATTATTAGCATGAAACCTTTCTTGGTGACGAGTAATGTGGAGAGGTTGATGGCATAAAACATTGTGAGAAACGGCACCCTCTGAAGTGCCATAGTTTTCGAGAAAGAAGTAATTTTCCATGAATTTGATTTCGAGACCTCAGATTTAGAACTTGAGGTCTCAAAATCAACCATCTAAACGCACACAACTTCGTGTGACAAGGGTATTTTTTTTTTCATTATCATCTCGCAAGTTCGATGACCGATTGAGCAAAATTTTCCACAGGTTTGTTATTTTATGCATATGTTGAGATACACCAACTGTCAAGGCTAGGCTTTGACAATTACCAATAGTGTCCACTGCCTTTAACACCCCAAACCCCATTTACATTGTAGCGTATGTGTGAGTGACTTACCTGCTCATTTGTGCTTAGCGAAAAATGTTAAAGCAACATTTGGATCCTGTGACTTCAAAAAGCGATTCCCAGAGTGAACGAAAATTTGAACCAGATCAGTCTAACACAAGCTTGCAATACGGAAATTAATTAAAACAACAACAACAACAACAACAACAACAACAACAACAACAACAACAACAACAGCCAGACGTCAGATGCATAAATGACACGTTACAAAGGCTGGTGTTTCCATTGTAATTGATTGAGTAGTACGAGCATTGCTGCATTCAGTTAAAGTTTTCCTATTTCCTTTTATTTCATGATTGTAGATCTGAAGTGTCAAACCGTCAAGAAAACCACCCAAAGACAAATATATCACATCAGAAAAATTATGGGTGAAAGTATTGCGTTAATATTGCAAGACAACCTCGTGTATGTTGGACGAGTCGGTTTGGAACGCTAGATTCTGGAATACTAATTCAATTCAATTAAATTTAATGTGACGTTTATTCCAAACTATTTTAGGAAAATAATTCAATAAGAGAATTAATCAATACGTTGAAAGGTCACAAAATCAAAAGTGCATATAAAGTACAAACATTAATTTGTTGTTAAAGATACTGGACAATTGCTAAACACCAGTCTTCTTACTTGGTGTGTTTCAACATATGCACAAAATAACAAACCTATAATAATTTGAGCTCATTTGGTCGTCAATTGGTCGTCGAGATAATAATGGAAGAAAAAACACTCTTGTCGCTTTCAATTCAAATTTATCAGTGAGAAATTACTTCTTTTTTGAACTACGTTACTTCAGAGGGAGCCGTCTCTCACAATATTTCATGCTGTGAACATGAACATTGGTCCTTACCAAGTACGTTTTTATGCTAACATTTATTGTGAGTAATTACCAACAGCCAAAGTGTAACATTGTGTCCCACAAGTAGCTTGCGACATTCTACCATTGCGATTTTGTTCAAATATATTGTCTTCCGTCCAACCCAAAAGACCAACCCTTCCTTCTCTCGTCTCAATGACAAACTATAAAAACGCATTATAAATGGAAAGGTTTACTAAACACCATGTAATGACCATCTCTATGTGAGTTGGAGTGGTTCTGAAAAGAACCGTTGGTTCCAACTCGACGTTTCAATCAGTATGCTGTGATCCATGTTCGGGAGAAAGCAGCCGTCGATTTCACAAAACTCTTCCTAACTTAGGATTAATCTTATGACTTAGGACAAGTCCCAAACCCTTCACTGTAGCATGCAGACCTTAAGATTAATCCTAAGTTAGGACGAGTAACTCGTCCTAACTCGAGATAAGACGAGTCCTAACTCTTTGTGAAATCGACGGCTGGACTCTGATGCTGTATGCTGCTGAAATACTGTGGATACGGATTAGCTTGGTGATGTACGAAGGCGGGAAATATAAAAACGCACATTTACACGTGCTGTTGTCGACAGCACGATGGAAATTCAGTCTCCATTCCATTTTTTTTAACTGATGCGTAGTCCCGCACGAATCAAACATTTTGCCGTAAAATGTCAATACTGACACCTCGACAGATTTGTCAGCATTCTATTACAACTCCCAGAAGAAACAAACCCACGCAAAATGCCGACGGAATGACTTACTTTTATACCCTTGCCAAAATGATTTATCTTAGGAGATAATTTCGATTACTCAAGCCGCTGGGCCTGAATCTTAAAGAGTTATCAAGATGCTAAATCTTAAAGAAGTTTAACAAATTAATCTCATTACGTCTCATAGGAGGATCACTATTTTTTTTCGAGACGGGTTACTACGTGAGTCACCCACTCTTTATACAGCATTGTTTTGAAGAAGATATCTGCATTTATAATGAAACTTCCGATTGTCTTGTCAAGACCCGTCCTAAATACTACGTTGGATATAGCACTGGTTTGTATCAAACAATTGTGTTTTAGATAAACACCCTGTGGCAAACCCCCTTCCAATTTTCACCACCACCACAAAAACACATCTCGTAACACAACCACCAACACCCCCTCCCAAATCACTACCACTTTACCACCACTTATCACTACCCCCTTGTCGTCATCAGGACATGTTACTACATACTACCACCACCACCACCACAACCACATTTTAAAGGCAGTGGACACTATTGGTAAATGTCAAAGTCTATCCTTCACAGTTTGTGTATCTCAACATATGCATAAAATAACAAACCTGTGAAAATTTGAGCTCAATCGATCATCGAAGTTACGAGATAATAATGAAAGAAAAATAACCCTTGTCACACGAAGTTGTGTGCGTTTAGATGGTTGATTTCAAGACCTCAAGTTCTAAATCTGAGGTCTCGAAATCAAACTTGTGGAAAATTACTTCTTTCTCGAAAACTGTGGCACTTCAGAGGGAGCCGTTTCTCACAATGTTTTATACCATCAAACTCTCCCCATTACTTGTCACCAAGAAAGGTTTTATGCCAATAATTATTTTGAGTAATTACCAATAGTGTCCACTGCCTTTACGTTCTCCACCACGTCAGCACCATCAAGCAACACCATCGTTCACCCCAACACCTTTCACCATCACCATCGTCAGCACTTTATAGAGTCACTCGCTTAAACAAACCCCTTTCCACGACAACCATTCTTATTCAGCTAAGCTACAGACGATGATTTAGATAACTCATTAACTCGTGGTCTTTTTAGCAAGTGGTCCGTGGGCGGGAAAGTCGCAATGATTGTACCCAAACCAGGCTAAAACCCCATGTAAAGGAAGCCTGGCGCCTTGCCGGGGGCGAACCCCGAAGGGTGCAATAATGACAGTTCACGAATCAGTTCGCCCCCCCCCAATCCAACCTACGCAGCTACACCCACGCAGTATAGCAAAAAGGCAAAAGCAAACCAATTTGAATCGATTACAACCTTAACACTCTTTGGGTCGTCCGAGAGTGTCAGGGTTATCCTGTTTCTTTAATTACATGCTTATGTCCATTTTATTGTAAATTTATGTACCTTTATCTGTTTATCTTCTCCATTTTTGAAGGTTTTGAGGAAATAAGTAAAATAAATTACACTGATCGATTACATTGTCAGGATACCAAACCTGTACACCACAAGGTTCAATCACTAGAATACTCGTCAAAGAGTAAAGCAGTGGTAAAAAGAGACAACTTTTTTTGCAATATCAGTTTTGGATAAGCGAGAAGAAATTCTGATATAAAATGCTCCTTAAAGGCAGTGAACACTATTGGTAATTTTTGTTCAAAATAATTATTAGCATAAAACCTCACTTGGTAACAAGTATTGGGGAGAGGTTGAGGTTTGAGGTATCGAAATCAAGCATCTGAAAGCACACAACTTCGTGTGAGAAGATGTTTTTTCTTTCATTATTATCTCGCAACTTCGACGACCAATTGAGCTCAAATTTTCACAGATTGGCTATTTTATGCATATGTTGAGATACACTAAGTGGGAAGACTGATTTTTTACAATTACTAACAGTGTCCAGTGTCTTTAAGTGAACGGTTGTTTATAAACTCCTGGTATAGGGAGTTATATGGGCGACAATTTGAACACTAACCATGCACTTAACTATAAAGTACGCACAGATCACTCAGCTTGTTCAAACTACCATTACTTCTTGCAACCATCAATCACATCGTTTGTAAACGCAGACGATTAAATACAGATGAAAAAACGAAAAAAACCCAACATTTTTCTTTTGTTTTACTTCTTAGTTTAAAGAATTCTCAGCACTTTACCTTTGCTGACAAAATTAATAATGTAGCCATTAATAACGCCACCCCACGCCCCCCTCATCAGCATTAGAAACCATTAAAGGATTCGAGTACTTTTTCAAAATGTCCACAGATTTACATTAAACTTACAGGGTTTGAAGAAAATGATAGTGGAACGCTTCCCTGCAAATATTACTAACTAAGGTTGTGTATTTTTTGAGAAATGAGTAAAACAAGTCACAAATTAATTTTGACCTCAAAAGAACAAAATTATTTTAGTTATGAAATTATACAAAAACCATAGCATAACTGGTTAGGTTAATACGTTTTTACATGGAGTGCGTTTTGGCGACCCCAACCAAAAACTGTTTCTGACGTCATAACCAAAACGGTGACCGAGCTCACAACTCGGTTATCGTTCAGTCTGAACAGCAGAACCAACGACCAACAACCGAAACAGTTTTTGGTTGGGGTCGCCAAAACGCACTCGTGCTAAAACTGAGACGAAAATTATTACTTTTACTCATTTCTCAAAAACTACAGCACCTCAGTAAGTAAAATTTCAAGGGAAGCTTTCTACTATCATAATCTTCAAACTGTGTAAGTTTAATGTAAATCTGTGGACATTGTGTCATTACTTGTCGTTCTGGCGTGTTTTCATTTCTGTGTCGCTGATGCATTTTATAATTTAATCAACAACGTCAAGAATCAGCAGATTGTTATTAATTTTATGTATCTCCACAGACCTATGAATAAGATATGGTTGATGATTAATAAGACGCGTATTAATAATTATGGAGATGCAGTTTGAACTGGCTGATTATGAATTCATGGCTAATTGTGTTGGCGGTGACATCATTATAGCATTGTGTCTCTGGCAGTCACGTGTTAAAGGGAAAGTGCTTCCATTGTTAACATGTTTTTTTAAGCAATAGATTAAGTACCATAAATTAGGTTTCAACAATAACCACACCACACGCAAGACTTGTTTAGAGATTAACATAATTGAGTCGAGGATTTTATCTTTGAGTAGCAAAGAGCTATCTGATGACGACAATTAGTTCGTAGTATTTGAGGTTAAACGGACCCTTCAGGGTATCACCACTTTTCCATATCGTTGAGACAATTTGTCTCACTGAGATGTCGAGTTACATCTCGAGCTGTCGGCTTCCTGAGATGTCGACTTAAAATGATAGTTTATCTTACAATGTCGACTTCCTGAGATTTTGAGTTGTAGTGATAATTTATCTCACAATGTCGACTTCCTGAGATGTCGGCTTAAAATGATAGTTTATCTTACACTGTTGACTTCCTGAGATGTCGACTTAGAGTGATTTATCTCACAATGTCGACTTCCTGAGAAGTTGAGTTATAGTGATAATTTATCTCACGATGTCGACTTCCTGAGATGTCGAGTTAGAGTGACAATTTATCTCACATTGTCGACTTCCTGAGATGTCGAGTTAGTGATAATTTATCCCGTAATGTCGGCGTCCTTGGACACTTAAGGCAAACTATTTTTGAGTTGTTAAATATTTACTTACTATTGGTGTTATCAAATCGTGCTTTTAGGCAGTAAGAAAATAACATCAAGTAGAAGTAAAAGTTTGTTGAAGTATCACTTTGAAACTTCATCAAATCCTGTTCATAAGTGTGACGTCATTCAATAAGCCACACCTACCTCACACAAACTGGCTCCAATGACCACAAGCAGTCCACCTGAATAGTATACACATAATGAATGTTTATAAGTGCAATGGTGCGAATATGTTCATGAGTTGAAAGATGGAATGTTCTATTCAACGAGGCGGAGCCGAGTTGAATGGAACATTTCAGCTTTCAACGAATGAACATATTCGCACCATTGCACGAATGAAAAACATTCATTATTTGTTTTATGTAACATCCAAGTAGAACTTTGTCATTTTGATTGAAAGAAACAACTTTCAAAACAAACAATTTCAACTGTAGAAGCCGAATATGCTAGTAATTTTACTATGCCTTCTTGCAGTAACACCTGCTGCGTTACCAAAGACACGCGCACGCAGTGATGTTTTTACTCAGCTTTTTCGTTCCATCCGAAAAGTACCATTGCACGCTGGCAGCGTGCCAGCGTGCAATGGTACTTTTCGGATGGAACGAAAAAGCACGGCGAGTGACTCAGCGTGCATGTGGTACTTTTATTTGCTATCACGTGACGGACAATCCTCCAATCAAATGGCAAGGATCTGCTTGGGTGTTATATAACACTAAATAATTGTTGTATGAGGAATAGCGAGATAACTTTAATAATTGAACTGGCTTTTATTACGCGTTCTTCAAAGACTCGAAGGTCTTCTCAGAATTCAAAGTTTCTATCATAAAAAAATGTTTCAGTTTGAATAATGAAATAAGTGATTCATTTCTGGTAAAAATTACAAATTATACCTGCTTTAGAGTAGCAACATATATGGGAGTGCAGCAGCAAATGAAATCGTTTGTTAAGAAATGCATATAGATGGATAATTTAAAGTAGAATATAATGATCCACAAAGACATGCCTCAAAATTACACGGTTTTCCTTTTACGTCGCGAACAAACTCGGTCGGCTATTTTGTGGTGTTAAAATGTTGATGCCCGATCCAAGGCAACTGAATTGTCCCTTTATTACAACAGCACAGTGGTGTAAAATGACGCAATTTAGTCCAAGCTATCTGGAACGCAGAGCGTCAGGTTACTACACTTTGGAAAAACAGGTTATAGTAAAGCGTTAACCCACTTCGTGCAATCAGTATCTGACACTCCATAGTGCAGGGAGAGTTCTGGGGCAGGTGTCACTCTGCAGACAGATAAGACAGACAGACAGACACACAGAGAGCGAAGCACCATCTGTCTCTAGAAAAGAACCTTTTAAACAAAACCAATCCCATGAATTGGATTCGTACGTGTTGGGTTGTACAAATAAGTCACTGGGCGACTATTTTTCTAATATTAATTACTTTACAGTCTTTATTGGTTTAATTGCCGAATTTCTAAACTGCTCACAAAAAGTAAGGAAACTGTTTTCAATCCAGTATATTTGTCATTATTTATTACTCTCTTTGTATATGGTATATATCATTGCAAAGCTGAACTGTTCCTCTTTAAAATGATACCACATTTGCAATGATTACATGTTGCTGGACTTGGCTACATGCATAACAATGAGGCAAAGTCACAAATCAAATGTGCCAAAATTACCGTTGTCTGTGCTAAATGGTCAAAAGGTAATGCTCCATTATCAAACCGATCAAGCTTTTCAGAACCATTAATGGTTTACACAAAGATTTGCACCATTGAGCTCATCAGAAACAATTAACCCTCATCTCTTGAAAAACACCTTGTTTGATGGGTATTTGCAAGACGATATTCTACAGCCGATTGCAGTCCCATACTTGAATGCCATCTTTCAAGATGACAACGCTCGCCCCCATCGAGCCCGACTGGTGACTGACTACCTGAACAATGTTGGGGTGCACTGGATGGATTGGCCCGCTAACAGTCCAGACCTGAATCCCATGGAACATCTGTGGGACCAGCTTGGCCTCGCTGTCCGTGCCAGAACCACCAACACATCAACTGTGGCTGACCTAACCAGGTTCCTTAATGAATAATGGAACGCAATCCCTCATCATCAGCGCATCACAAGACTTGTGTGCAACATGAGAAGAAGATTTACATTAAACTTACAGGGTTTGAAGATAATGATAGTGGAAAGCTTCCCTTCAAATAGTAATTACTAAAGGTGCTCCTTCAAATAGTAATTACTAAAGGTGCTGTAGTTTTTGAGAAATGAGTAAAACAATGTCATGAAAATACGTTTGTAAATGATTGAAATAGTTTTCGTCTCATGAGACAGAAAATTATTTTCATGACATTGTTTTACTCATTTCTCAAAAACTATAGCACCTCAGCATGTAATATTTTCAGGGAAGCTTTCTACTATCATTATCTTCACACTGTGTAAGTTAAGTATAAATCTGTGGGCATTGTGTTTGTTGTCCTACAAAAGTTACATGACCCTTTAAGTGTTATTCTACAGGACGTAAACGTTTTTCTAAAAAAATATATATAAAACTAAAAAAGGAGTAAGAGCTAACTGTAGAGTCATTTTTTACGTAAACGGTTTAGAGAAAATCATAGCAGGTGAACAAGGATAAACAAAGCATCTTTAGTGTCATTCTTCACCGTTTTTCGAGGTAAATTCTGAGAAGGCATCCATAAATAGACAAGGTTACGTACGTAATCTATTAAATGATCTTGTATTATGAAACAAGCTACATGTACATGTGGTGTTTACATCTTCATCGCGAGCTGCTCGTGATGAGTGCAGATGTTTTGCAATCAAGAAACAGTCCATTCAATTACAGAAATATAGACAATTGGGTTAGTTTGCCTGGACGAGGACACTGATTGCGTATAGTGGCTACTCGATATAGCACTAAACAGGAAGCACATAAAGCCTTGGCATGTCTAACGCCGTCTTGTTCAACCGGTAGAGCAATCTTAAAGACACTGGACACTTTATCAAGAGAATGTTAAGTCATGTTAGTGTTGGCTAAATCGCAATTTCTTTTAAAGCTTGCCACCAAGGTATCAAAGACCAACGTACCATAAACTTTAGCTGACAAAACTGCATTTTGATAACATCGGCAATTTCCATCTTACTAGATATTTCGAGAGATTTCACGGTAATAATTAATTTGACTGCCATTTTGTGTCTCTGTGATGAATTGTGATGCTAATTATTTCAGCTGATTACAATTCACCGATTGGTTTGTACACAGGGGATGTCGTTGGATCTTTGAGAACAGTCTAAGAATAAACTAAGGGCCTAAGGTGGTCATTTGTCAAGAATGTCCCGACGGCAAGAAGCCATAAAAAAGCATTCGGGGACCTTAAGACTTCAAATAATTAAAACTTTGTTTTCGCTTTGTTTGTCATTATTTCAAAAATGTATAAGGCTATCCCTTTTTAACCTGCCAATTTATTGACGTTTATTTTTGTCTAACTTGTTTTCAATGATTCTGTGTATAGGTTTCAACCACATGGGCAAGCAATAATACGGCTTCCTTATTTTGTACTTGTATCGATAAGTTTGTTAATTTCTGCCTTAAATGTGATTTCTTCTCTGTACATTGTCAAGACTAATTCTCAACGTGGTAATTCCCTGTAAAGACACTGGACACCTTTGGTAAATTGTCAAAGACCAGTCTTCTCACTTGGTGTATCTGGACATAATGCACAAAATAACAAACCTGTGAAAATTTGAACTCAATTGCGAGATAAAAATGAACGAAAAAATACCCTTGCCACACGAAGTTGTGTGTTTCAGATGCTTGATTTTGGGACCTCAAAATCTAATTATGAGGTCTCAAAAACCAAATTCAAATATTTTAGTGGAAAATTGCTTCTTTCTCGAAAACTACGTTACTTCAGAGTGAGCCGTTTCTCACAATGTTGTATACTATCAACAGCTCTCAATTGCTCGTTACCAAGTAAATTTTTATGCTAACCATTATTTTGAGTCATTACCAATTGTGTCCACTGCCTTCAGACGCTGGGACTTGTTTTAACTTTTCTCAATGAATGTTATAATGATTTGATGCATGGTATTGTGAAATGTTAACAATAAATCATTATCTCCCGGGAATAAAACAAACCATACGGCTTTCTTTCACCTGCACCAACTTTGTTTTGATCAAAATTATAGTATTTTCTTAAAGGCACTGGACAGTGGACGCAATTATTAATCTTTTCCTCTAAATTGAAGATTGAAATGATTAGGAAAGAAAACAGTTATTTTTCAAATGTTGGTTTTCCTTTTTTTTTACACGAATGCCGACGAAAAGACCACTATTACGTTGGAATTAATGCGATGTACATGTGCACGATGCTAATAGGCTGATGTATATAGGCTATTTAATAGCATCGGGTGAAGATATTTGTATACTCAGTGTACACGTTCGTTATTTTTTAACTACACGCATAATAGGTCGACTTTGAGTGCCGTCCATTTTGGCTCAACTCCTCATGCCACCCTTCCCTTCTCCCCGCACATCTTACGCCACCAGTATTTTAATTAAACGCTCATTCCCACATTCATCCGGTACAAAATAAGGTCAAGGAAATCTCCACAAAACATGGCTTAACTTCTGCATTTAATTAAAAAAGAAAAAATGGTCTAGAGTCACATTACCTATAAGACAAGGTTATACGCTATAGAGGGATCACCGTTAAAGGCACATATTGTATATTTCAACCGGAGGCGAAATTGTCAGGCAGAATTCATAGTACTGCTTACTAAAATAAAAGTGTCATTAAATACAAAATAATTAATCAGCAATATTTTTTTCGTGTAAAAATCCTCAATATTTAAATGAACAACTTAATAAAAAAATATAAAAAAAATTGTTGTAGCCTCCAAAATAATTCCACAGCCATTATTATGATATGACTACGTCATACCATATCAGAGCAGTATCTTTTCCTATTTACCTCAGTCGAGAATTACGTAGTAAAATGCGTAGCAACGCGTTGCTGTAGCAACGCCGTTCCCAAGGCAACGTATCTGATGGATGAAACATCGTTTGGGATGAATGAGCCATCGCGGTCCAGAGGTTGATGAATGACTAGGATTTGGATAAATTCTCGGGGTTGTCTCGTGGGGCCATAAAAAGCGCGAGACATGCTGCCCTGGACAAAATCATACTACAAGTCATAGACACACCAACGCCATCGGTCAATACTCGGTCCCTTAGCAAAATTTTACATTACACTTGTAAATACACTCTATTATTTTGTTTTCTTTTTGGAAAAAGTCCTTGTGTTCATTTCCCCTCACCGTAAATCGAATAGTCATGACTTGAAGAGTCTAGAAATGTTATATCTTCTTACGCGAGAATGTATCAATCTGTACCGCACCAAAGCTTTGACTTCTGCACCTGCAGTATATAATTGAGTTCTCGCTGCTTAGTTTTTGCCTATTTCAGTTGCTATATATACACCATTATCACGCTGTCACCGTCTTGGCCATGCTCCCTGCTTCCATAACAACAATGAATGCCAATATCCATTGCGCAAAGATGGCAACCGACTATTATTTCGTCCAGCCTCAGTTTGATTTATACAGTGAGTTGGAATGGAGTAAAATCAAGATGGCACACAGTGAAAAAGGTATGCCGGTTTTATTCCCTTGAGTGATACCAAACTGATATCCAATGTAAATTACTTCCCTTTTTAAAGACAGTGGACACTATTGGTAATGGTCAAAGACCAGTCTTCTCACTTGGTGTATCTCAACAAATGCATGAAATAACAAACCTGTGAAAATTTGAGCTCAATTGGTCGTCGAAGTTGCAATATAATAATGAAAGAAAAAACACCCTTGTCACACGAAGTTGTGTGCGTTTAGATGGTTGATTTCGAGACCTCAAGTTCTAAACTTGAGGTCTCGAAATCAAATTCGTGGAAAATTACTTCTTTCTCGAAAACTACGTCACTTCAGAGGGAGCCGTTTCTCACAATGTTTTATACTATCAACCTCTCCCCATTACTCGTTACCAAGTGAGGTTTTATGCTGATAATTATTTTGAGTAATTACCAATAGTGTCCACTGCCTTTAACTAGAGAACGTTCACTGGTATTAAATTAGAATTTCTGTCTACAGCTTCTAGCGCTCGTCGCAAATTACCCAATTAGGGGACTTGTCTCTTAACCCGGTTTAAGCCTCTTTCGTTTTTTGCACTTCTTCGCTATCCAGGGATGAATTGAATGGGCGTGTTTTCTTGTTAGTGCGTCGACGGATCTACTGATGATGTAAAAAGATGATTAACGACGAGTCTCATGATGTCACTACGAGATGCCGTAGCTCTGTTTATTACGTTGCTTGTTTCATGGGCTACGTTTTAGCATTGGTAATGACAGAATATACAGGGAGTATCATCCATAGCAGGAAGTGTTAATTTACTAATTAACCATATAAGAGATGTTAAATTTGCATCGGGGATAAAGAATATTAATTTTGTTTTTTTACCCATACACCGATGTGTGTTAGCACTGTATACTCAGTACTTTCCCGAGTCCTGTGAAAAAATATCACAGGCATGTTACTCGGGTGGGATTCGAACCCCCTTCTTGTAATTCAGTTGGTAAGACACTGCTCTAGAATTGCAAGGGTCGTGGGTTCGAATCCCACCCGAGTAACATGCCTGTGATATTTTTTCACAGGACTCGGGAAAGTACTGAGTATACAGTGCTAACACACATCGGTGTATGGGTAAAAAACAAAATGAATATTAACTAATTAACCAGTACACAATGCCCATGCAGAGTGAAATACAAAATGGATAACCAATTAAAAGCATCGTTGCAATACCCGCTGCAAAACATAGGATTCGAACTGCCTCTAGCTACCGGGCAACCTCGGTAGTCTAGTTGGTTATACACTGCTCTAGAATTGCAAGGGCCGTTGGTTCGAATCCCACCCAAGTAATATGTCTGAGAAGTGTGTCACGGGACTCGGGAAAGTACTGAGTATACAGTGCTTACAAACACATCGGTGTATGGGTAAAAAAAAAAACGATTACAACTAAAAGCAGTGTATGTTGCTGCTTGTCTCACATTTTTGTTCAGTTACTTGTTTCTTTGCATAGCAAATATTTATTGTGGTTTATTAAGCTGAAATGCGCGAAACATTTTCCCTATTCGTGAAAAACGAGACGCAGTCTAAACGACTCCAATTCTATCAAGAGAATAAAGTTATACGAGGTATCTACACACGACTGGTTGGTACACACGTCTGTTGATAAGCATCCAACCACTTTGTTGTCTGAATTTACAAGCAATCTAACGAAAGTCAACACTATTGTATAGACAAAGTGAGTCACATGTTTCGCTAATAATAATAATTTAGAGACCGTTAGTGCAAAACAAGTACGGACGTCTGGAAGCGCCATGCAAGTTTTAAAATGACATTATTCGATGACGATACCATGGTGTTATCACGTGGGGTGTCGTGATCGAGCGGATAAGAGCATCGGACTCAAGTGTTGGTGGTTAAATCATCTGGATGTGGGTTCGAATCCCGGTCGTGACACTTGTGTCCTTGAGCAAGACACTTAACCATAAACTTCTCTCCACCCAGTGGAAAAATGGTACCTGTCAGGGCAGAGATGGTTTATGTGAATGATTAGTTTGGAGCGCGGTAACTCGCTCTGAGATGGTTTAAGGCGTTAAATATATAGCCAAGTGACGGGTCGATTTCAAAAAGAGTCAGGTCTAGCCCCAACTTAGGACTAGTCCTAGGAGGTATCAAAAACGCATGGCTAGTCCTAAGTTAGGACGAGTTACTCGTCCTAGCTCGGGATAAGACTAGTCCAAACTTTTTGTAAAATCCACTCAATAATGTGGGAAAGCGCTTTGAGACGCCCTTCATTAATCACAATCCTAAGACATATCAGGCTCAAGATTGCACAAGTCAGATTGCACTTCTAGAGTATTATCAACATGCAACTAAAATAGTGACGTTGGAATTCCATAAGCACATCTGGATACCACTCCATTGCCCAAGTTCATAGAGCTGCTTAAGCACAAAAGTTTGCTTAAGCAAAAAAATCCTTGCTTCAGATTACCGGCCAAGACTCCACTCAATTGTTAAGCTAAGTAAACAACAGCTAAATACCAGTTACAAGCAATGTATATGGCATGAAATTGTTGCCAGTAACATGTGTAAAACAAGCGAGCTAAGCAACTCTATGAAATTGGCCCCAGCTGAAGGAAAATAATCATCAATGAAAAATGTAGGAATGAAATCTGACAGGACTGGGGTAATGTAAACAGGTACCATCTTAGAAGCAATAAAGACATTCATTGTAGGTATCACACTTGAGGTCTAAGTCCACCTGCCGTCGATCGATATCGTTGAAAATCATCAATTGCGTTTTCTTCTACAATACAATATTAATCTGCATAGTAGTATACATTGTAACAATCTGCTCGCTGAAAGGAAGTTTAGCAAGCTATTTGGAAGGTGTGTTGGTTCGTTCAGGCACAAAACAGGTATCCCTTTTGCATTCAAAGGCACTGTACACTATTGGTACTTACTCAAACAAATTGTTAGCATAATATCTTACTTGGTAACGAGCAATGGAGAGCTGTTGTAGTAGCAAACATTGCCAGAAACGGCTTCCTCTGAAGTAAAGTATCTTTTGAGAAAGGAGTAATTTCTCACTGAAATATTTTATTTGAATTCGAGACCTAAGCTGAGGTCTCGAAATAAGTCAACTGAAAGCACACAACCTGTGCGACAAGGGTGTTTCTGTCTTCCATTATTCTCTCACAATTTCGACAACCAATCCAGTTTTCACATGTTTGTTATTTTATGCACAAGTTGAGATACACCAAGTGAGAATACTGTGTCCGATTTCTTTAAAGGAAGTCCTATTATATTTGAACTGTTTTCAACTGCCTTTCAAAGTCATTCTCAATTTCTTTAAAAGAACACGTTGCCTTGGATCGGACGAGTTGGTCTGTAAAAAGCATTTGTAACCGTTTTTTAAATAAAATGCATATGGTTGGAACGATGTTTGAAAAGTAGAATACAATGATCCACACAAATTTGCCTCGAAATTGCGTGGTTTTCCTTTTACTGTGCGAACTAACACGGTCGGCCATTTATGGGAGTCCAAAATTTGACTCCCATAAATGGCCGACTGTGTTAGTCGACGAGGTAAAAGGAACACCGTGCAGTTTAAAGGCATGTTTGTGTGGATCATTGTATTCTACTTTTACAGCATCTTTCTACCCATGTACATTTTATAATAAACTGTTACAAACGCTTTTCAAAGACCAACTCGACCGATCCAAGGCAACGTGTTCCTTTAAGGTACACTGTGAGTACGTTCCGTAAAGGAACAAAATAATGAAATTCCACTCTCTTTATAATCAATATTTTACTTGTTATAGTTCACACGAAAGCCAGTACTCTAGATGAGAACATCCTCAGGTAGAAGGAGATTTAAACTATGTTTTTTTTATCAAAAAGTAATGCATAGGCCTACAAATAGACAAAGAGTTACTTGATATTTTGAAAGAAATATTTTTATGGATTTGACATTGGTTTTGATATTGGCAATGGAAGGGTTTGACATTGTGACGTAAATTTATCATTAAAGTCGTAAAGGTCTCGAAATCAATTTAACTGTTTTCGTGAAATATTACTTCTTTCTTAAAAAAAAAACTACGTCTCGTCAGCTTACCATTGCTCAGTACATAGTAAGATTTACGCTATTATCTGTTTACTAATTGAGTAACTACCAATAATGTTCAATTAAATGAACGAGGGTGGTGACCTCATGATCAAGCTAGAAATCAGAGGTCTCTGGTGGTTTGGGTCACTACCCCCCACCCCCCCCCCCCCCGGCACTGCACTAATTGCCCGTTTGCGAGAAGTGCATCCGGTACTTGGTGATGAAGCACAAGGTCATTTTGCCGGCACTGAGTCCAGTCAGCGCAGGTAATAAGCTTATGTTAATCGCAAATTAGATCATTCATTACCTTCACCTACCGAGTAATATTGTTTAACTATGACGTGATTAATCTACGCCAGAATAAAATAATGCATTAGAGATCGGCAAATAACAAAATACAATGTGATTTTAAAAGTCATAAAAATTAGATAGTTATTATTAATTTTGGTTTTTACCTATACATCGATGTGTGTTAGCACTGTATACTCAGTACTTCCCCTAATCATGTGAAAAAAAATTCACTGGCACTATTAGCATGAACGTGCACCCATTTCCACAGTGCGTTCCTGTTGCGGACGCAACCCACTCAAACATTGCCCGCACCATTATAAAAGTAGAGAACGGGAATGTCCTCTTTTGCAGACGCTGTTCCTAATGAAAAGTAAAGGAATAATGTCCTTGCCTCTTCAATACCCTCTAAAGAGAAGCGAGGGCCCCTTGTAACATCTCCGTTGTAATCCATGTTTCTCAAGGAACCTTTTATACATCTAATCTTCATCTAGTTACCCGCAAAATTTAACAAAGCCAACGTCAGGGCCAGCTATAGCCCTGGGAACGTATATGTAACAAATATCATCTGCACATTCGCTAGTCGGACTTGTTTAATAATGCAAGACGCCGGGAAACTAAGCAATGCCAACCCGTCTAGCCGGCTCCCCTTCGCTCAGTCTGAAACACTAGTGGGTTAAAGGACCCTCGTATGATGTCAAGATGAGGTAGGCCTACACCATCGATAACAAAACATCTAACCGTTGGGCCTAAGTATTTGGGTTTTCTTGTTCTTTTTCCACACACATCATTGGTACCACGTTATGATAAGAATACCCAAGTATACATTTAACTTTGGTGCGTATTTAACTTCACAGCCACTCGGCCTACAACTTATAGTAAAAATCATCTCTATTTAGGTTGTAGTAAAGCGTGCGAAGTTCACATAACTACCACATTGTCTTTCGGTTTGGCTCATTTTCGTTCTCCTCCTCAGGATGAATTTACAACAAGAAGTGCTCCATTATGATGATGAAGAGTGAGATCAGATGAACATGAGGGATTGCTCGAAACACTGCCCTAGTTTCATATACAATGGTATAACATTACTTATGCATGGCTTTATAGCCGAAATTACTGGGGCATGATCGCTATAAAGTCAAGAACGTCGATGACGGGTTTGTCCTGTGACCGTAAGGCAACCAGTTTCACGCAGGCAATCGCCTTCAACAATAAAAACTGTCACATTTCAATTTTTAGTAAACAACATTTTAAGGAAAGTAAGACGTGAAGAACACAATGACATTGATGAAGTGGTCCTTTTGCACGTATACAGTTGGTACCTCGAAGTTGCCTTCTGTAATTATCAAAGACCAGTCTTCTCACTTGGTAGATCTCAACATATGCATAAAATAACAAACCTGAGAAAATTTAAACTCAATTATTGGTCGTCGAACTGCGAGAAAATAGTGGAAGAAAAAAAAACACCCTTGTTGCACAAGTTGTGTGCTTTCAGATGCTTGATTTCGAGACCTCAGCTAAAGCATCGAATTCAATTCAATATTTTAGTCAGAAGTTAGTGAAAAGCTACGTTAGTTCAGAGGGAGCCGTTTCTCACAGTGTTTTATACTACATAAATAAACAGCTTTCTATTGCTCTTTACCAAGTAAGTTGTTATGCTAAAATGTATTTTGAGTAAAATAGCCAATGAGGCACGAATAACTCTCCTTTGCTAAAAGAGAGAGAACATGATTTATACAGTCAGTGTAGTATCATGTGTACCGTGCATTCTGGATTGGTTCCCCACCATAGGGGGACTTCTGGGACGCTTAGTGGCAGCAGACACACCAGGTAAAATCCATTGTTCTCGGTATTGCGCGCATGCTCAAAACTACGTAAACAATGACAATTCACCTGGTAAGTCTGCTGCCACCTAGCGTTCATAAGTCTCCCAATGCAATTATTTGGCTGGACGATAAACCCTAAAGGGCACAAATCCTTCAAGTGCCAAAGTGCAGGACTGAGAATGATTTGGGCTTTAAGGGATCTGCAGCACAGGAGGATTTTAGTTTGTGCTACAATGAGTGTTTGTTAGGGTAGTACTTAGAAGGGCTTGTGCTACCAAACTGTTTTTACATAGGAATATTGAGGAGGTTTTTTAGGTCTTATGCGGCGTGGCCAAAATAGGAATCTATTAGTTTTGGGACCCAGCAGAGCACCTTAAGTAAATTACAAAGTTGACTCCCTAACTTTTGCCACAAAAGGATTAAGAAGGATTCGGGCTAATAGGTATATTTACGGAGAAGGATATACATAGAAGGATGTTGGCACTTTAAGTTTATGACAACATTAATCTGAAGGATATAGAAGGATTTGGGCAGTACGTTAACTTAAGGGTCTTGTCTTTCATGGAGGTATGTCTCAAATGTGTACCCCTGTAAAATGCCAAAAATTACATAACAATTTCGTTGCAAATTGAACATTGAAAATAATAAATATTTTAAAGGAGGCTGGATCGAAGAGGTTTGAAATTAATGGAGGCCTTGTACATCTTAGACCACGAGATATTTTTACCACACAAAGCTACGTCCACTTTGGTTAAATAAGTAAAACTCCGCCCTCCTCCCCGGCTGTGTATCGTTATAGTAGTTTATTTTTTGTTCAGTTCTGATACCTCGCGGACATAACGGAGACATGTGCCTCCTTGCCCCTGTTCATTGCCTTGGTGCCCTTGAAAATGCTCATTATGCACATGTTTGTTTCCATCTAGAGGTGTCCTTCACAAAGGAAAGACTACAATGCCCTTACAAGACCATACCATGTGTGAATGTTCAGTAAGTAAACGTATATTGTTCAGTGTTGATTCTTAACCGGTGACCGCGCAATGGGAAATGGCTTCATACAATGGCAATTTAAAGCAATTGCCATTGTATAATTCGTTCCTTTCTATTTTTTTCTTTTCTTTCTCGCAATAATCATCGGCGAGTGGATTTTTTCTTTCTTCTGAAATTTTATAGAAACTGCAGAATTCCCGAAGATGCATTGTGCTGAATAGATCTTAATTAAATAAAGACAACAATTATTTTCACGAATAATTGAAAAAATTACGCGTTGGAATTCTTGGCAAGAATTCAAAGATTGTGATGCGTGCGGAAAGTAGTTCACATTTTAATATTGGAGCTAGATAAATTTTACTTATGAGCGCGTGGTGGACTCGAACCTGGGTCAGAGGTATAAACCCTACGTATTGTAGTTAACACAAATAAGAATAAATAATATGATAAATACTTGAACGGTAATGTATTCACACAAACAATCCTGGAAATGTATTCCAAAAATAATGACAAACTACAATTTAGACGCGAGCTGCAATCCGAAGTTGAACATCAGACATTACCAAAATGTCAATGCAAATTAAAATCAATAATAGGACAATAATGGCACAAATCAGTTATAAAAAAAACAAAAACATCTTTGTTTTGTTTGTATTTCTACCCAGTGTACTCGATGCTCATTTACAAATGTATTGCAGAAGTGTTTTATTCATACACGAGTTCATTTCTTTGTCGCCCTGCTAATTTCAGAGTAGGCTACGTTTAAAGGAACTGGACACCTTTGGTTATTGTTAAAGACCAGTCTTCTCACTTGGTGTATCTCAACATATGCATCGAATAACAAACCTGTGAAAATTTGAACTCAAATTGGTCGTCAAAAGTTGGAGATAATAATGGAAGAAATAACACCCTCAGCTGAGGTCTCGAAATTCAATTATTTCAGTGAGAAATTACTTCTTTCCCCAAAATACATTACATTCAGAGGGAGCCGTTTCTCACAATGTTTTATTCTATCAACATCAACTATCATTATCTCTCCATTGCTCGAACAACTATTTTGAGTAATTACCAATAGTGTCCAGTGCCTTTAACGGAAAATTGTTTGCTTCACTTTTTCCTACATAATGACTCATGTACATGTAAATTAATAAGGGAATCAATGTGTGGTGAAGAGGTTTTCAACTAGTGGTTTAAACCCAACGAGGCCTGGTTCTTAATAATTTTACCGAGTAGACGAAGTCGAGGTAAATTATCAAGAACCAGGCCTCGGCGGGTTTAAACCACTAGTTGAAAACCGATTCAACACACTTTGATTCCCATTCATAAATACCCTTTCGGTCAAAAAACATCAACACTTTTTGGTCAAAAAGTAAAATAAATGCAAACATTATAATTGTTCGATAATTTCTTTCGCCACAACACCCCTCCTGCTATGAAATGTAAAGGCCCTCGGGTAAACAACTCCTTATAAGGAGATTGCTGTGCGCGTCGTGCGTATCGCGTGATGTGGCACAGCTGTTCCAGTCGTTGCTCTCGACCAATAGGAATGAAGAAACTGTCCCGCTCACAACCGGTTATAAACACTGGTCATTATCAAAGGTTTAAACACCCCCACGTGACGCGCTCTCCACCAATAGGAATAGGGAAACTGTCTGAGGTATTTATAAATATTTAGTCAATCTAATAGTGTGATAGGTATGTATTAATTAGTTATTTGTTTCCCTACATTGTTTAATTGTATCTCTATTTGCTGAGTCAGTATGAAGCAATGTTCCCTGCCAAAACACACAGCCTGCCCACTGTCTAGTTTTGTTTTTAAATAATAATTTGACGACATGTTTCGTTAATAGCCTGCAATTCACAATAAATTCACCCGAGGGCACCATTCTCACAGATGGCAGCGTTTCAGTTGCTTCATGGCGATATAACTTGTATTAAAAAAAAAGTTAACTTAAAGGCAGTGGACACTATTGGTTATTACTAACAAACAATAGTTAGCATAAAAACTTACTTGGTAACAAGCAATGGAGAGCTGTTGATAGTATAAAACATTGTGAGAAACCGCTCCCTCAGGAATTTGCGGTAGATTTCGAGACAGAAGTAATTTTCAACAAAAATATTTGGATTTGATTTCGAGACCTTAGAATAAGATGTTGAGGTCCCGAAATCAAGCATCTGAAAGCATACAAATTCGTGTGACAAGGGTGTTTTTTCTTCCATTATTGTTTCGCAACTTCGACTACCAATTTAGCTCAAATTTCCACAGGTTTGTTATTTTGTGCATAAGTTGAGACACATCAAGTGAGAAGACTGGTCTTTAACAATTACCAATAGTGTTCAGTGTCTTTAAAGATTTAGAAGTCGACAGTTTTGCTTTTTGATCTTTAACTCTGCTGCTTTAACTCTTTCAATGTAAGCACAGCTTTTAATTTACATTTTCCTATACGTGTAGTGCATAAACGCGCTTTAGCACACCACCCTGCACCGGGCATGAAAAACATGGAAACACACGGGATCAGAGATATCACTATCAATTATTTCCGTTGAGTCATTTCAAGGCATTAATAATTTGATTCCCTCCTTCGACCAAAGGCGTTCGATTATAGGTTTATCCCCTACATCTAAATACCATTACCCAAACGGCTTACCTTCCACCGCTGTCAGCTTCGATTTGTCTTTCTATCCACAGAATAGGTCCAGCTACATCAGATGCCAGCCGTGAATTGTCAACGCCATTGTAGAATCCCTCTTTTATATAAAATGACAACTTGCTTGTCCAAGTGTAATTCTAGCTCACAAAATATTCCACGGGACTAGAGAAACGGCGAGTACCTCACTTCTTAGAGAACCTCCTCGGGAGTGGAACAGCTCCACGCGGTGCAAGAAATCCTTTCTGATGATCTGCTGAGGGTCGAACATTAGCGCTTGAAAAATTAATGACGTTCTGGCGATAGCATATAAAGTCTCAGCCGCTATAGTGAATTGTGATGCTGAGCGGAGCCCTGTGCTTGGGATGTGAGATCGCTAGGTGACACACTGCAAAAGATGACGATGCGGTGTACGGCCTCCCTTGTGTTCTGTGTATGCACGCAAACACTATGCACACACACACCCCGGCAATTTTATGCTCAGTGGAATTGTTGCTTCAATGCGTTCCCGTGTGCCGAGCCAACCGAAATGACACTATAAAGCCTTTGTAGTCAGGTCTTTCTAGTAATGGTGATCTTTATTAATGTATTGTCCTCTCTTAAACCATAAGCTATCCCCAGAATGCAGTTAATCTAACCAAAAAATGGGCTCAAATCGATCACCCTTTGGGATCTTGAAGATACAAGTCAAATTGCCAGCAGTCTAGACACGACCGTTCTTTGAGGGATGTGGACCGTGGACATCGAGGAAGACAATAAGGTGGCACTCACTCGCCCAGTCACGCAACCTTATTCTATTGTTGTTATATCGTTTTCCTTTCTGAACAAATCCTCTGTGGGATAGGCTACCAGTAGAACAAGGGCCTTTTCGCAAATACCATTGCGTAAGCGCCAACTATCGAATGAGGTGCATGCTGGTCTAGCTAGTGATCAAATTTGATAGCTAGCTATAGACAAGTATGCACCTCATTCCACGTCTATTTTGCGCGTACCGAGTATTTGCGATAAGGTCTAGGGTAGCATTGGGTGCGTTCGTTTAGCTTCCCTGGGTCGACCCCGGTGCGTTCGAATAGCTTAGACGTCATTCCAGGGGCTCACACCTGGGTCAGCCCCCGGTGCCCTGCTTTTGGAGTGGGTCACTTGGGGGCTGGCCCCAGGTGCATGACGTCAATACGACAGCGGTAAGTGATCGTTAGTTTAGCTCTTGTCATGGGCTCACCCGAGTGAGCACCGCGGGGTACACCCAGGGAAGCTAAACAAACGCACCCAGTGTTTCACGAGAACACTCGCCCTCTCGTCGTGACGTCGCACCTCGGGTGACCCACTCCCGGGCACTCTGGGGGCTGGGTCGTCACAGGGAAGCTAAACGAACGCCCCCAAAGTTGAAAGTTGGCGTGAGCTTTACGGGAGTTCCCTTGTTGGGTATTTTAGAATGGACTTCACAATTGATTATTTAGAAAAGATAATAATAAAACAACAAGCGAAGGACCCCATAAACCCGACCCGTGAGGTTGCGTGTATAAGGTCACCTCGCCCCATCTCATCCGTGCCACACGTGGTTACGCCCACCCACCCTTACATGTGATAGTTAAGCGGGTAGTTACATGGGAAGGGGCGTTACCCAACTACACCCCATCATTTCGTACTGATTCAACTATTGTTCCGGGCAGGTAGCACAATAACAATTTACAAAGAAAATTTAAACGTTATTTACTCTTTATAGTAAACGTTTAACTCGCCTATACTATTTACCTTTTAAACTGTTTTCATTTTATTCCAGAAATATTTTTTGAAACTCATCCTATTGTATCAATGATGATTTTGTACATTTTAAATCAAAGAGTAATGTTGAATTCTAAACTAACAATTACAATACATTTTTCATTATAATATGATACCATAGTGTCCACAAGAAATGGTTATTGCCGATCAGGGTTCTATCTATACTGTTGATTGACAATTCTAGGTTTCTTAAAAAGAAAAAAGAAAAAAAAGAAAGACAAAAAAACGTACAGCAAAGAATATTCCCTAACACACCCATCCAAAAAAGAATAATATTCATGAAAACAAACAAATTTTCAAATTGAAAAATATTCTTTGTGCATCTATTTAATCGGCTCTTATCCAGAAAAAAACCACCTCGCACCCTCAAACTGGTTCGCTCCATTGCCAATTGAAAAAACATTATGTGTGCATCAACCACCACCACCACCACCAAAACCAACAACAATTTGCCAATTTAATTAAAGGGAATGTTTTTTCGGGATTTTGCATTCATCCGTCGATTAAATTGGAACACCAAAGGATGATTCCCCTTTATTCGTTGGTCCTTACTCCCCTTATATACAATCGGAGTAACTGCTTAATTAATATTATAAATAATGCAGACTTTATAGAGGTAATGAAACAATTGGTTGTATTCAGATCGATACAGATGGCTGCTTCTATATCGATCTAGTGCCTTTGCGTCATTTCAATCATCATACAGCAGAACAACAGAGGGCGCCAATTTAAACCCTTTTAATACTGAGGGTGCTCAACATTTATGAGCAAGTTCGATCAACGACCATAGTTAACCATTGTGTGACTAACTCTGATCGAACCCGCGTTAGTCAACGATAGTTGGACAAGTCTAGTCAACTATTCGCGACCATCCACTCGAGGCTGGTCCAGGTTGGTCGCATCGTTGGTTACCAATAGCATCATATCACATTGTGTTGCAGGCAGAGAGGACCAGTTATTCTTAAAATAGCTGAAAAAAGTGAGTATGGACGTTTTTTTTGTCACGGCATAGAGCTATGGGTTCACGGTCATCTTTTTCACATGCGGTCGCTAGCAAACGACTAGAGTCGTTCGCATTCTTATTTAAGCGCGCATGCGCTACGTACGTCACGAACTAACCACTAGTCGACGAGTGTACCCTGATCGAACTTGCTCTATAATGTTGGACTAAAAGTTGATACAAATAATTGCCTCAAACGCAAAAAAGAAAGCTACCAATATCCTGAAACAATTTATGATTTTTTTTTTTTATTTTTTTTTTTACTCAAAATAGTTGTTAGCGTAAAACCTTACTTGGTAACGATCAATGGAGAGTTGTTGATAGTATAAAACATTGTGAGAAATGGCTCCCGCTGAAGTAAACTAGTTTTGGAGAAAGACGTATTTTCTCGCTCCAAAAAATTATCTGAATTTATTCAAGACCTCAAAAGGTATCAAACTCAAGCATCTAAAAGCATACACCTTGTGCGACAAAGGTGTTTTTTCTTCCATTATTATCTCACAACTTCAACAACCAATTGAGTTCAAATTTTTACAGATTTGGTATTTTATGCATATGTTGAGATACACCAAGTGAGACGACTGGTCTTTGAAAATTACCAAATGTGTTCAATGCCTTTAAGGAAGTTCCACAGTTACAAAAAAAATTATGTTAGAGTTGTGAATTTCAACTTGAGGAAGGAATTTTAGTGTTGTGAATTTCATCTTGAGGAAGGAATTTTAGAGTTGTGAATTGCACTTTGCGGAAAATAACTTACAGTTGGGTGTTTCATTTCAAAGAAAGGAATTTAGAGTTTCCTATTTCATCCTGGACATAATAAATTATTTAAATGTTGTTTAATTTTTAAAGCAAAATATACTATCAACGAACTGAGTTTTAAAGAAATAAGTGGTTTATAGGCCTAGACAAAATGAAAACTTCCATTTATCTCAATAATTTTATGTACAATTCACTTGTGCCAAACATTGATTGTCGTACAACAGGTTACCACTTCGCGTCCAGTCGTTCGATAACGTTACTCTCAAGGTTATATTTCAAGTTCAACTTTCCTGTAAGCCCATTCACGAAGACCCTGTGAAAGCATGAAAGATTCAGTTGTTAATACCGACTATAATTGTATAAGAGACATGGTTAACAAACTGCCGGTGTGGCTTAGAATACGAACCCGGATCTTTCTCTGGTTAAGACTTAAAGGCAGTGGACACTATTGGTAATTACTCAAAATAGTTATTATCATAAAATCTTTCTTGATTACGAGTAATGGGGAGAGGTTGATAGTATAAACGTTGTGAGAAACAGCTCACTCTGAAGTGATCTAGTTTTTCGAGAAAGAAGTAATTTTCCACGACTTTGATTTTGAGACCTCAGATTTAGAATTTGAGGTCTCAAAATCAAGCATTTGAAAGCACACAACTTACTTTGTGTGACAAGGATGTTTTGTTCTTTCATAGTTATCTCGCAACTTTGACGACCAAAGTTAGCTCAAATTTTCACAGGTTTGTTATTTTATGCATATGTTGAGATACACCAAGTGAGAAGACTGCGGGTCTTTGACAATTACCAAAAGTAGTGTCCAGTTTCTTTAAGCCGTTTCCGAAACGGCGACCTCGGCTGCAGCTACGGCTATAGATCAGAGAGTCTGTCAGTAATGAAGAATAGGCAGCCGCGCACGATCCAGCCGTAGCTGTAACCAAAGTCGCCGTTTCGGACACGGCCTACGCATTCTGGAGCCCCAAGCTTTCCTGGTACCCTGGCTTTCAGATTAAACTCACCTAGCTACATGCTGGGCATCTCCCAAACTCTCAGCCACATAATACACGTCCTGGTACTTGGACAAGTCGATGGCAGGCATAAAGCCGGCTTCCTTTGCCACAAGAGGGCGTCCTATTACCTGATCCGTAAAGACATGCTGTATGCAAAGAGAGTAAAGTTTGTGAGTTTTTAGTTACATTCAAACTAAGAACTTACAGTAGAAGGGATAATGGGTATACGGTGTCTATCGCATAGAGTCAACGTTAAGCAGGACAAATAGTTAAACAAATACGGTGTACGGTTGTATAAGTTATTGGATATTAAAGATTTGCGAGCACAATTAATTATTGACCAAAATAACAACTGTCGTTTCACCCCAAAATGACAACTTTTCTAATGCACATCTCCTTGTTAGTATACTTTTTATCGATCACACTGATGGCAAACAATAATTTGTTGTTCTAAAAAATACTCGCCAACGAGTGTTCTGCAAAGGAAATGTCCTCAACAATTTCAAATTATTAGGAAACAAAAATGTTGACACCGTCATTATATTCGCATTATTACCTGCAGTTCTGCAGCACCCGACAAGAGCAGAGCACCAAAGGCCTTGATGTCGCTCCCCTCCATGCACAGCCCTGCTTCAATCGTACTCGAATAGATCTAGAAAAGCAAGGAGAAATCAATCTATAACAAATCTGCAATTTATTCAAAGATTGACAGCAAGAATAACGCCCTTTATCAAGCATGACGTACAAAACTTGGTGCAGAACGTAAACTTGTGTTTGTAACAGGATTATCGGCACAAAGTATCATCATTTGTACTCAATAAAAAGTGGCTATGTAAAAATGATCATGGCCCATTTCAGCTCTGGCTTCGACTAGCGGGCCTTTTTCGAAAGCCTATCCGGGTCTGTCTAAAGTTCACTTGAAGGAAAAGTCCAGTATGCGTACTCACCATCAGAATAGGGAGCTTTCGATACGGGACGGTAGGGCTACAAGACGGAAGGTAGCATAACGCTGTGGTTCGGATGCTCACGCTTGAGAGCACCCGTCCTGTATGTTGTGGACTGCATGGTGACATTATAATTGGCTCAAGTCACGCGTGAGGGTTCTTCTATTTCAAGTTCCATCGCCTAAACATCAGACAACTTTTGCGAGGCTGACATCCCCCAATGTCGTGCCATTCTGGGGACCACGGTAGCTAATTTTGACGTCGGATAAGGGCCATCTTCCACGAGAACGGGACTTGAATCAACCTTAACAACGTGTATAAAAGACGCCACTTGGTCGTGCGTAAAGGCCGGACGTTATTGTTTTCACCCCGAAATCGTTCTCAAACTCTGCAGGACGGAGATTTCAGTCTGGCGCATGCGCCGATCGATTTTTCTGCTCCCTTACACTAATCTCTATTATAATAAGTAATCCCTTATCTCTTTCACAAGCCAAGCTTGTCTAGAGCACCCTCTATTGTAGGGCCTATATGTACTGTGTGTACTATATGTATCCCCACGCCAGCTCCATGCTACGTTCCGTCTTCTGTCTTTGTTCACACCACCACTGAGTGCATGCTTGGTTGGAATTGCACCACGTGAGAGAAAGTATAGGGGAAACACGCCAAGTGGCCCCATCTTTCCTGGGAAAAATGTATTCTTAGAATTTTGTACCGTCCCCTTCCTCCCTCCCGTCCCGAATCGAAAGCTCCATAATAATCCTGATTATCATTAAGCCATTTAAGGGGACTTTTGTGACGCTAGTTGGCAGCAGACTTACCAGGTAAATCCATTGTTTTGGGTAATGCGCGCTCATGCACTAAATCAACGATGGGAATTAACCTGGTTAGTCTGCTGCCAGTGTTCTAAAGTGTCCCATTGCGAAAGCGATTTTTTTTTCGTCAACTGGAAAACGGCGGGTGCTTGGACCAAGCTGTATACCACTGTGGGCAACAATGGGGCTTATAAAAGACATTATAAAAAAAATGACATAAGGAAACTTTACCGATGCTATTTTATCCAAGATAGTGTCCGATGCACCCAGCGAGGCGAGTCCCATATCCTTCAGATTGGGAAAAACAAAAACAGGGTGTCTTACATAATGATATCAATTCCATAATATTTTGTATTTTACTTATACAAAATAATGCCCTGCAAAATTTAGAGTATGTTTTTACATGGTTTTCAAGCTAAATATTAGCTAATGCACCATTTGTTTCTAAATGTGATATAGGTATTCCCCGCAATCTCACTTTCCCTCTTGTATTACAACCTCCAAATCTTATACCGATATCCCGGAAACCTCAAAGCAAAATTAAGACACAAATGGAGGGGGGGGGGGGGGTGTATACACCATTGAGCAAATAAAAGACTTAATTTCGTATAGACGCACATACATTTAAAATTGCGCTCAAAATCCAACAAGACATCGTGAATGGTTTAAGCTGATTTCGTAGTAGAATATTATATTTCCGTTTTATAGTAAAATAAAATCAATTCGATTGATTTATTTTACGCGCCGCATTTCCTGTCCGATCAAGTTTGTTTACTGATCCCACACAACGAGTGTCACTGCGACAAAATGAACAAGGTTGATATTATAAAATAATCTATTTTCCGGCGTGGTGTGTGGCACGTGTTTGATGGTAAAACTGTGTACACTAAAAGTTTGGACCAGTTTTCGCAGCATCATTTGACCTCAAATTGGATTTCACAATAATGGACTTTGCTTTTGTTCCGTCCAGCTTTTCGGTAGAATTGTTATTTTTTACCTTTAAAAATCGGTTTTAAAAGTTAGGTAAAAATGCTAATTTTGTTCTTATTTTTTTAATTATGCTATATTTTTGTACGTGGTCCAAATAAAAAAGTTTTAAAAGTAAGTCGTATTGTGTTGTTGTACTAAGTCAAAACAAAATGTATTATTTACGTCAAAACATAAACCATGTTTTGTTTTTGTAAGGAGTACAATTTTGACGTCTCAAGCCTTGAATTTGACAAAGTCTCACGAAAAATGGGTCATCTCTAAGAAAAAGGTAAAACAAAATTGTACATTTTTCCCCATACCGTTACCGGTATAAGTCGTATTTGTTGTATCTTGTTGTTGCACTCAGTCAAAACAAAATGTGTTATTTACGTCAAAACATAAACCACGTTTTGTTTTTGTAAGGAGGACAATGTATGTTGACGTCTCCAACCTTGAGTTTGACAAAGTCTCTCGAAAAATCGGCCACCTCTAAGGAATGGTGAAGTTGTTTTGTACCCTGTCTCTCACAGAGTTACCGGTAGGCCTTATCTCTCAAAGTACCAAATGAATATTAATGTAATCGTAACAAATGTGTGGATTTCATTTCTTGTTTATATGAACCAGCAACATATTTCATGTATTTTCCTATAGCGATCTAAAGACAGCAAAAAAAAAAGCAACTCGGCTGTTGTAATAGCACCTATAATTTTAAAACTGTTACTCATATTCTAAAAATGAAAATATTAGGAGACGGACAATTTTGACACCTTGTTTGTTACAATCAGTCGAGTATTGTTGTCGCGGTAAGTGCTTATAGGTGAAAAGTGCCAATTTCAATTGTTGCAGTAACTCCTAATGACAAGAACAGCTTTTCAAAGTTCCCGCTATTAGCTTCACGCTAAATCAGAGGAGAGATCAATCATGTCAATAGGAGTTACTGCAACAATGGAAATGGGCACTTTTGACCTGTAAGCCCATACCGCGACAACAATACTCGAACGATTGTAACAAACAAGGTGTCAAAATCCCCGTAATAAATTTTTTTGTCTCCTGGTATTTTCATTTTTAGAATATGAGTAACAATTTAAAAAAATACAGTTGCTTTTACAACAGCCTAGTTACTTGTTTTGCTTTCTTATTCAGCTCTATGTCACATAGCTAACCAGGACTTGTGCCAAATTTCACAGCTAGCAGTAAAACAAAGACACTAATACTTCTTAGGATCCTATGCGCAGATTTTGCTGGTACTTACATAGTAGAGTTATGAAACTTGACCCATCATATTATTCTAACGAAACATATTTACCTGTGAGAACTGGGCAAAGTCGGGGTCGCATAACAGTACTGCGTGTCCAAGTACATCATGAACGATGTCACTGTTTAGTGATGAAGTAAACATGATTATTAAAATAAAACGATGTAGCAGTTTTCCAGTATTTTTAACAATGAATCCCAAGTCTGAGAACAAAACATCTGAAATAAAACACTTGAAATAAAAAATAAAAAACATTAAAACAAATAATCTCAACGAAATATATAAAATCAAATGCCCCATCTTTGTCAAAATTAAGGCGAGAAGTAAAACCTAAAACTTACGGTTCGCTCGTGAAAAAAGATGCGTCATCATGACGTATGAACTGGGAGCAACAAAACACACGAAACGCCAACGCGGCCAAGAAATCACGTGGCTCAATGAATGCGGAAACCGGTCGGAGTCGAAAACTGGTTCTCCCTGCAAGTGAAAGTCGGAGATTTTTTGTATAAGCATAAGCAGAAAAGAAAGGAAAGTCAGTGGAATATTAATTTTCAAGACTCCAACCACATACATTCGGAAGAAACGTAATTTTGCATGGACGAGAAATGTTGAGTGAAAATGTTGGGTGCGTTCGTTTAGCTTCCCTGGGTCGACCCTGGACTACACCCGGTGCGTTCGAATAGCTGTGACGTAATTCCAGGGGCTCACCCGGGTCAACCCCAAGTACCCTGCTTGTGGAGTGGGTCTCTCGGGGGGCTGGTCCCAGGTGCATGACGTCACTACAAGAGCGGTGAGTGGTCGTTCGTTTAGCTCTTGTCAGGGGCTCACCTGAGCGAGCACCGCGGGTAGACCCAGGAAAGCTAAACGAACGCACCCTTTACACATGACATGTCGTACAACAGTTTCTCGCAACCGAGAGAGATCGGAAACTGATTGATAAATTTCAAAAATTGTCTTAATGCTGGTGTGTTTGCTGTCAATTTCTGTCGGTTTGTTAGTAATAATTTAGTACTAGTTTATTTACTTTGGAGATAACTTGAGACTGTCTCAATATCTGGTACGTGGTCAGCGTCTATGCCACACGCTTCAACAAAAGGTGAGAACAACTGGTTGAATTTCTTGCAGGCGTGTATCGGGTACAGCTCGGTTAGTCTGGTGAACACCTTCGACCACGTCTGCCGCTGGAAATCCGGGTATACCATTCGTGGAACCGGGGTACCTCTAGAAGATATATGAAACAAAGGTACACATTTAAATACAGACATCGTTCAATAACTCCATGCAATCCCAAAGACCGCGTGTACATAGGACAATATGAGACTTTTGAACGCTAGGTGGCAGCATGCTTACCATGGGCCAATTTCATAGCGCTGCTAAGCACAACAATTTGCTTAGCATGAAATTTTGGCCTCGATAAAAACAAAAATACCAACCAAATTTCTGCGTGGTTTTGAGGATAAACAAACAACAGCTGAATACAAGTAACAAGCAATATGCAAAAAATGGAAATATGGTTGGTAATCCTGTTTTTATCAAGGAAGAAATTTCATGCTAAGCAAATTTGTGTGCTTAGCAGCGCGTTGAAATTGGACCCAGGTAAACAGTCCATTGTTTACGTAGTTCTCAGCATGCGCACATTACCGAGAACAATGGATTTTACCTGGTAAGTCTGCTGCCACCAAGCGTTCACTAGAGGCAACCAACTGCACTGCATGCAAAATGAACACGTCGGCAGCACAGGATACATTATTCTAACTGTATAAACTGCCAAGAAAAAAATACAAGTAAACTGTAAAGTGGAAAGGTTTTCTTATTGGAGATTGCCTGTGACTGGTTGCCTGTTCTCTCGTGACACGGCCGTAACAGAACATTTCAATACAAAGCATTTTAAAGACAATGGACACTATTGGTAATTGTCAAAGACTAGCCTTCACAGTTGGTGTATCTCAACATATGCATAAAATAACAAACCTGTGAAAATTTGAGCTCTGTCAATCGGTCGTCGAGTTGCGAGATAATAATGAAAGAAAAAAACACCCTTGTCACACAAAGTTGTGTGCTTTTAGATGCTTGGTTTCAAGCCTCAAATTCTAAATGTTAAATCAAATTCGTGGAAAATTACTTCTTTCTCGAAAACTACGTCACTTCAGAGGGAGCCGTTTCTCACAATGTTTTATACTATCAACAGCTCCCCATTACTCGTTACCAAAAAAGGTTTTATGGTATTATTTTGAGTTATTACCAATAGTGTCCAGTGCCTTTAAAGAATCAAAGGAGTTTGAGATTGTAAAGGTATTAAGAGGGCTCAAAAATAATCTTTCGTATTTTGTTGGGAATACAATCAATATCATAATTTTGCAACTTGAAATAATGTGATATGTTTGTGGGTGAATTTCGTCTTGGACATTGCCACAAAAATTTCTTTTGATTGATACGATACACACAAATCAATTAAAACTTTATATGTGACACTTTTATCATCTGGGAGAGGCAAAACAGACGTTGTTCCATGAAGAGTTCATCATATACGATTAACGGTGGAGATTCAATCTAGTATAAGATTTGCGATACACTACTGCAAATCTTACTGGATATTCATAGCAGTTTGGATACTCACAGTTTATAAGTTTTCGTAGCCGTCAAACACTTTTGTCGAAAGTTTACGTCTTCCGACCCCTAAATGGAGAATTTCAAAGAAACACACTGAACATAGACAAATACCCATACCAAGATCAAAGTACGTGTTGATCATTTCTTACGATCAAAGGGTTTATCTTTTGCCATTTTAAATGTAAGATACGAAACCCTGCCATTAATTTTTTAAAGGAAAAGAACCCCACCCAAACCCAAGAATCAAATTTTCTAAAAAATATACAACAGTAAACGGTTCAAAGTTGGTCATGCGTCCAATTTTTGTATTTTATTTCCAATGGCGTTGTGTTTAGATTCAATAAATTTACGAGCTCGGTTCATTTAAAGGCACCGGACACCTTTTGTAATTGTCAAAACCAGTCTTCTCACTTGGTGTATCTCAACATTATGCTAGCCAGAATGTTGACTCGTTGGCCGATTTTTTTTTGACTGGGCTTTGCTTGCAAGAATATTGACTCGTTTGGCAGATTATTGACTGGGCTTTACTTGCAAGAATGTTGACTCGTTCAGCCGATATGTGACTGGGCTTTAATTGCAAGAATGTTGACTAGTTTAGCCGATATGAGACTGGGCTTTAATTGCAAGAATGTTGTCTCGTTTGGCTGATTATTGACTGGGCTTCTAATTGCAACAATGTGAACATGTTAACCAGTCACAAAGTCAGGAAAAAAAGGAAAGAGGCAAAGAAGATGGATGGGTGAGACTGCATGATGTACTGTACGCAATAAAGGAAGGGCACTTACTAGGAGAGGGCTACATCCAACACTTGGTCAACCTTAATTCATATACGTGATGATTAAGTCATCAACAAGATCATAAACAATTTAAGAGTGACGAATCTTTAAAGGTACTGGATACTAGTGGTATTTGTCAAAGACCAGTCTTCTCACTTGGTGTATCTTAACATATGTATAAAATAACAAACCTGTGAAAATTTGAGCTCAATCGGTCATCAACTCTTGGCTGGGAGTCTTTAAGTGCCAGGAGAAATTTTCACTTAAACATTTCAGTATATAAAAGTCTTACTTCTACACTGCCTCCTCAACTTTGTAATGTTTTTAATTATGCCGCCACTGCCCACTCATACAGCACCAGATCTGGCTCACAAGGTAATTTAGTTCCCCCACTACTTAAAACAAACTCAGGTAAACGTAAATTTTCTGCTCGTGGGGTCAACTCATTCAACCAACTCCCCCTTACACTGAAAAATCCCTTGCCATGCACTGTAGCAAATTTTAAGTTCAATACAAAAGTTTGATTTTTGAATATAAATTTTGCTTGTGGTGTTTTTCCTGGCTGGACCAGAATTTTAATTATTGTCTATATTGTATTTTGCTTGTTGTAAAGTTTTTGTGCTGTTGAGTGTTGTGGTATAATTATCCATAGCCTTTATTTAAATTTGGCTGTTTTTCTATTTTTAATATTAATTAATGTTTTTATAGACATATTTTTTATTAATACAATTTTGAAACTGTAATGTGTATGTAGTTGCTGGGCACCTCTGAAAAACAGGGTTTCACTGAGAGGTTTCCCCATGGTAAAGAAGAAATAAATAAATAAATAAAAAATAGATAATAATGAAATAAAAACACCCTTGTCACACGAAGTTGTGTGCTTTCAGATGCTTGATTTCGAGACCTCAAGTTCTAATTCTGAGGTCTCGAAATCAAATTCGTGTAAAATTCTTTCTCGAAAAATGATTTACTTCAGAGGGAGCCGTTTCTTACAATGTTTTATACTACTAACCATTTCCCCATTATACTTGTTTCCAAGTAAGGTTTTATGCTAATAATTATTTTGAGTAATTACCAATAGTGTCCACTGCCTTGAAAGTCACCAACAAGATTATAAACAAATTAAGAGTGACGAATCTTTCAAGTAATAAGCAGTTTTACCTTCACCAATGGATGTACAGCATCGTATACATCCCGCGTCAAGCAATAATCCAAATCGGCGAAGTTTGTCGGATAGTCTAAAGAAAACAAGAAAAAAAGGTGGGTGAAGAAAAAAGGGTAAAATAGATTAACTGATGCAAGTTGCTTACCAACCGAAATGACCTATATTATAAACGAAACACTTTTTGTTTTGCGTTGTACATCCTTTGTAGTTTAGTTAAATTTATTTTAGATTTCATTTGCATTGGTGTTAAAAAAAAAGAAGCTAATTCATGCTACAGTGAACTTCATTATAATTTATTTAAATTTTGTCTAATCAATAGCATTTTTCGTTTATTTCCCCCCAAATTATTGCATGCGTACCTGCACTTTATAGAAATGTTTAATTTATCGCAATATAATTTAATTTGATAACCGACTTCATTGTCTTGTATTGTTTATTGCATAATTTTTTGCATAGTTAATATTAAAGGTTAATGCTGTTTACTTATTTTTTGTTTTCATGCAAAACTTTACCTATTGTGGTTTAAAGTCTCGTGCTCGTGCCCTGTCATATCTGCCGTCAAAATGTAGCGGCACAGGTTGGGGGAGTTTTCTGATGTTTGGCGATATGACTGAAAATCAAAGGACTCTCACGGGATTGGGACTTGAGTCAAGTCTATGGGAGTCACTACACCAGCCGGCAGCAACTGCAACATGCAATACATTCAAGACACCGGCCACTACTGGTAATTGTCAAAGACCAGTCTTCTCACATAAAATAACAAACCTGTGGAAATTTGAGCTCAATCGGTCATCGAAGTTGCGAGATAATAATGAAAGAAAAAGCACCATTGTCACACGAAGTTGTATGCGTTTAGATGGTTGATTTCGAGACCTCAAATTCTAAATCTGAGGTCTCGAAATCAAACTCGTGGAAAATTACTTCTTTCTCAGAAACTATGTCACTTCAGAGGGAGCCGTTTCTCAAAATGTTTTATACCATCAACCTCTTCCCATTACTACCTTTAAGTCGTCAGCCTGGGGTAGTCGTAACTGGGTATAGGTACATGAAACCAATGAGAAGGGGAGTGCCAAAGGCCCAATTTCATAAAGTTTTTAAGCAGAAAACTCTGCTAAGCAAATTTGACCGCAATGGTATCTAAATGGTGTTTTGCTGGTAACCTATTTTTGCCATGCAACCGTTTTTGGAGCTAACCAAGTTTTAGTGCTTTAGGAAATCGGGCCATGCTAGCTGCTAGCGAGAAGATATACGGAAGAGAAAATAATGACATCTGAACGAGACTCGTGGTAACGACTGTCATGGTAACGCATATAACACAATATAATGTGAATCATTATGTATGCCCAGTGCCACAGTTACCATAAAACAGGTGGGAAATTTCACAGACAAAACTGTTCTATAACATTCATAATCAAAAAATTTGTTTGAAAAAAGTAAACAATTTGTGTTTGTTATATTTACCAATCCTTTATGTCATGTTTCTATTGTTTGAATAGTTCTTTGTTTTACCTGGCGTTGTTTGACATCCATCGTAATGATCCATCCTCTCATGTGAAGTGTCATGTGAAGTTACTGCCATGGAATGCGATATATTGCCAGCTGGGAATCAACACGATAACTTTATCTAATCTGAAAGTATTCAACAACAAAACTTATGAGTATGACACCTGATAAAGAGAGACTGTGCGGCACCATAATGTAACCCGAGCCCTAAATGTAGCCTGTACCACATGTTTGGGGCTACATTTAGGTCCGGGCTACATTTTTTTAGGTAAATGTTTGGGGCTACATTTAGGTCCGGGCTACATTTAGGTACATGTTTGGGGCTACATTTAGGTCAGGGCTACATTAAGGTACATGTTTGGGGCTACCTTTAGGTCAGGCTACATTTAGGGTTCGGGCTACATTATGGTGCCGCACAACTGACTAAACCGCTTGCAAATTATTTCCTCATTGACAAATCAGGTCATCACCAAAGCTGAAGTAGTAAACTACATTACTTTCTTACACCCATACATAAGCGACAACTTTTACACATTAAAAATAACGCAATGTAACTTCCAGGATGCAGTGCTAACAACTTTAATAGAACGCACTATTTATTGTTTTCTGAACAAAATGTTTCATAAAATTACACCAAAAAGGAGCGCGCCTATTTTACACAAATGAGCTTCGGTAAAAGTGACAACCGGGGGAGATAATAGAGTACTGGCGTGAAATACTGGCTTTATCGTGTAAATACATGCCCGCATTGTCTTTGTTACGATAATTGTTTTATATAATATTGGTTTATGTTGGCTTCTTAATTTCCACGTGATTTGCAGGATAAGCAAACAACAGCTGAATACCAGTAAACAAGCAATATGCAACAAATGGAAATTCGGTTGGTAAACCTGTTTTATCAAGGAAGGATTTTCATGCTAAGCAAATGTTTCTGTTTTGCAGCTCTATGAAAAATGGGCCCTGGATAGAGCAAGGACCAAGTTACTCGGTTTGCAAGAAAGAATTGTCCGGTCGGCTAGACCTGGAGGCAAGTTCAATTATTTTTGTTTGTACGAATGTTTGGATTTTAGTGTTACATGGACTCAATCTAGTAAAAATAAAAAAGGAAAAGTTGTTAATTATGAAAGTTGAATAACAATAAACCTACAATACCAGGCAAGGAAATAATTGGGTACATTTTGCCAAGTTAAATACATTTTGCAAAAATTCAAAATTCGGGTATCATAATAAACACGGATGATCACTATTATTTTTGCCTTGGAAGCAAAAATCAATCCAATCCCGGTTTTTCAAAATACTCAAAAAGCACCAGAATCGAAAAACCCATGCCTACCACTTCAAAGTACAAAACACAACAGCTGGGCACGCATTGCTCAAGGAAAACTTATCTTCCCAATCACGCAGCCACATTGAGTCGTATACAGCTGTTCATAACTAAACCATTATTTTCACAAAAGAGGTATTTCAAAGTTTGTCATCAGAAGAATGACCAGAGAAAAAATAACAGAATACTTAATTCGTTTGTGAGGAAACCTTACCTGATAGCCCAGTGAGTTGTGAACATACAAACACCCTATCGGTGCTATTCGGAATCTCCAAGTGAACGGCTCTCGTCAGTTTAGAGCGACAACTTAACAACGGCTCTCGTCAGTTTAGAGCGACAACTTAACTACGGCTCTCGTCAGTTTTGAGCGGCAATTTAATATCAGCCAAATCGTTCAATAGTTTGTCTCGTTGTTGACAGTCGTGATGGACGAGCGATAGATCGACCAGTTTGTCTCTGCTTATTATACTCAATTTGGTCCACGTGGAAATCAGGTTATGTACTCGAACGTTTAGGGGTGCGTGACGGAATAATATAGTTTATTTGCCAATTGTTCCGGATTTTGTTTTCTCAGTTGTTTCCCATTTTCCAGCCAACTTGCACCATATTGCGGCCACTGGTCCTATGTCCATCTGTATTTATCCTTTATTTTTTATTTTTTTTTATTTTACAGATAACCAAATACATTGTGATAAACAAATTAATGTTTAAAGGCATTGGACACTATTGGTAATTAATCAAAATAATTATTAGCATACAAACTTACTTCATAACAAGCAAGGGAGAGCTGTTGATAGGATACAACATTGTGAGAAACGGCTCCCTCTCAAGAAACGTAGTTTTCGAGAAAAGAAAAAAAATCCACTAAAATATTCGAATTTGACCTCATAATTAGGTTTTAAGGTCCCGAAATCAAGCATCCGAAAGCACACAACTTCGTGTGACAAGAGTGTTTTTTTCTCCCATTATTCTCTCGCAACTTCGACGACCAATTGAGTTCAAATTTTCACAGGTTTGTTGTTTTGTGCATATGTTGAGATACACCAAGTGAGAAGACTGGTCTTTGACAATTACCAATAGTGTCCACTGGCTTTAAGAGAATGTACACTCATACACTGAATTCACATGGGAAGGGACGTCGGGACCGCAGCAAAATACAAACAAACACTCAGTTGTTGACGATTGTGAGTAAAATAACTTCTATATGTATCAGCTCTCGACCATAATGTTCCGATGCGAAAACCTGTAATGAACGAGCGGTGAAACAACTTGGCTTACAATAATAAAACAATACAATACAAACTTTTTAAAATTAAACACACTCATCCGATATCACAACTAACTCGTCAATACATTTTACAAAAGACAAAATAATTTTCCAAAAACCCAGAGAAAGTCATACAAACAAACCCTGTATACAAGGCCGTTTCGAATTGGCGGCTATACACCCATAACTCTGTCTGGTATAGCCGCAAATTCGAACACGGCAATAGGCCCTTTTCGAAACCACGTCTTCGGCTTGAGACTCCGTTCTCTCGCCTGAAGCCCCGAGCGCGTACGCAAAGCACGCACAAATTGTCAAAACACCCGTGGGGCAAAGCTAGCCTTAGCCGAATCAAAAGCCGAAGTCGTCGTTTCAAAAAGGGCCCAGGTATAGACCTCAGATGCACATGACGTCATTTGAGTAAGGCGCCCCAGCTAGAGGTCAAACAGAGGCTGCTCATTAACTAATTATTTGCGCATGTGTCACGAGAACATCATAGATGTTAATGCGTTTTAAGTTTCACCGTATCTGTATCTGCTAATTGCAGGCGTAATAGTGGCAAGCGGCCATTTTGGTTGAGATCTAATGAAGACAGAATGCAAAGTGAGGTCCATACATATCTGTACATGAATATATATCTTGAAATTGTTTTATTTAAAGCGAAATGTATATATATATCTATAAAGAATAAAGAATGATAAACCCACCGAATACAACTGAATATTCCAAGGATACAGTATCCATTACACTGAAAACATCTAGTAGTCAATTTGGAGAAAAAATTAGTCAACTACGCAATAAAAATCAGTCTTTCCATCCATGACTAGTTTTTCAATCCGAACTAACTAATAGGAAACATTTTTACTAATTGAGCTAATGAAATTACTAATCAATATTTTTTAAAGACTAATACGAATTTGTAATTTCTAATTTTGCCCGTAGATTAGTTGATACAGAGTACTGTTTGACTAATTTGTTTCTCTCCAAAATATGAAATGACAAGTCTGACATAGCAATGACAAATTGGTCGACTAATGTGTGAGAAAAATACTAATTGAATTGGCTCCGAAGGCGAGGCACATTACAAATGCCTGATACAGAACTTACTCGTACAACGTTCGGTCGAGTGCCACCGCCCCTTCCTCCCTATCAAGAGGTTGTGAATTATTGTGTATTCTGAATTTCTGAATTATTAAATTTAATTCAAGAATAAATTCCTGTTTCAACTTTTGGAAAACATGGGCGCCGCTTGTAACCTTGGAGGTAGTCTGTAAACAGTGCTGTCATTAATCAGCACGGTGAGTACGATTAACAGAACAGCCAGAACACAATCCCACCCCCCGGTTAGGCCGGTTTCGCGCCGATATTGTTTAGTGCGCGATGGTCGCGCAGCATTGCAATTCAGCACAGTTATTTACACTGTTTAAAAACCATTATCGCAAAATAGCGTGTAATTGTCACTGTCGCGCAAATATCGCCCGCGCGATTGGTAACTTTCCCTCTCGTCTGCATGCAGCATGCAGCAACAAGAACGTCAGGTTATTAGTCCGTGTCAACGTGTGCTGTTGGTGGGTGATGGAATATGAAATAAGGTAATTAATATATTTTATTCTGTTGTAATTATTCAGAAATATAATATCGGTCAACGTTAGGGATTGGTGGTGGCTTTTTGCAGTTGGTCAACTTTAGGGATCGGTGATGGCTTTTTGCAATCGGTCAACTTCAGGGATCGGTGATGGCTTTTTGCATGCGGTCATCTTTAGTGATCGGTGGTGGCTTTTTGCAATCGGTCAACTTTAGTGATCGGTGGTGGCTTTTTGCAATCGGTCAACTTTAGGGATCGGTGGTGGCTTTTTGCAATCGGTCAACTGAAGGGATCGGAGGTGGCTTTTTGCAATCAGTCAACTTTAGGGATCGGTGGTGGCTTTTTTGCAATGAGTCAACTTTTGCAACCGGTGATGGGATTTTGGGATATCCGAATTTTGCGTCCGGTCGGTGCAGGCCTACTTCAAAACCTATGATTGTGTAGATTGTGGACATTAGTTGTGTTATTTTCTAGTTCACACCAACATGGAGGAATACATTAGGATAGGGTGTGGAAGGGTTATCTATGTCCCACAATTGGTTGTCGTCTTCCGGAAATGGTGTATGCCGGGGAAATACAAATATTTATATTCAGTGAAGGGAAATGTTTTTGAACAAGAGTCTCTACCGATAGTTTTGTGTGTAAGGGGAAATCTGAAATCATACAAGTAGCCCTGTGTAAACAGACCCGGAGGTGAGAACATTATGACCACACAAAAACCGTTTTGATGGGAAAACACATATTATGTGCATCATGAATGTGATGGACAAACACAGGCCGGGACGCACTCAACACGTTTTATAAAAGGCTAGGTAAAGTATTATACAAATATTTCCTTGTAATAAACGGAGAGGCACGTATTAATTGAATCCAAAGCGAAAAACGTACTATATAAAGTTCTTAATTTACGGGGGGGGGGGGGGGGGGGGTGTATAAAGTATAAAGATAAAAGAGTTAAATCTTATATAAAATTGAAGCTTGAAAATAAGCTTTACTCTAAACGTAATTTTGTTTTAAATTATTAATCAATTAACCTTGTGATCTTCATTTGCATATTTAATTAGTAAATCTTAGTAACGCGCCATATCTCAAGAAGTATACTTCCGGGTCAACCGGAAGTTGGCCCATTTTTTGTTTCAGTTATACTACACAATCAATCTTCATTTTTTGTTTCAGTTATAGACTCCTTTTAAATTTTTACTTTGGAAAACCGTGACCCCATGTTGACCTCTATTTTCGGGTCAACCTGAATTGGGACCAGATCTCAAGACCTATACACCCTATTTCAAACTTGTTCCAGTTTCCGCGACCCCATGTTGACCTCTACATCCGGGTCAACCGGAAGTGGGACCATATCTCAAGAACTATACAACCGATTTTCAAACTTTTTTTCAGTTGCACACTCCTTTGTGTTAAATATTAACTTTGAAAAATGTGTCCCCTTGTTGACCTCTACTTCAGGGTCAACCGGAAGTGGGACCATACCTCAAGAACTACACCACTAATTTTTAAACTCTTTTTTACTTAGAGACTCTTTGAGCATTAAGGATTAACCTTAACAAAATTTGGCCCCCATATTGACCTAGCTCTACTTCCAGGTCAACCGGAAGTGGGACAATATCCCAAGAACTTCACAACCTATGTTCAAACCTTTTTTCAGTTATAGCCTAACAAACAATACAGTTTCGATACGGTGCCGTTAATTATGATGATGATATTGAGCCAGAATTGGGCCAGTGCTGGCCTTCTTACGGTCAAGCGTCATGTCCTTGCTAGTAAAGTGCCCACACTGGGCCAATGTCGGTTTTAATGAGGCAAACTATTTTAGTTAGGACGGAGGTTTGCCTGTCTTGGCCAATATTGGTTTTGTGCGGCACACCGTTTCGGCAAAATGATGAACCTTTAATGGGCCAATGCTGGTTTTGTAGCGGTGCACCATTTTGGGAAAGTGGTAGAAAACCTGCAATGATCCAATACTGGTTTTATGGCACACCATTTGAGAAAACAGGCAGAAAACCTCTCATTGAGCCAATACTGGTTTTGTACATGTAGCTGCACACCATTTTTGTCAAAATGGTGTCATATAGAAAACCTTTTCGGGGCCAATCATGCCAATACTGGCTTTGGCAAAACGGTAAAGAAATATGTTCTAATTACTAAACCGACTTGAAAATTACAAAGGAATTAGCCCATGCAAGTTATTGAGCTGGGGTGGATTTCACAAAGAGTTAAGACTACTCTTATCCCGAGTTAGGAAGAGTTAATCGTCCTTACTTAGGACTAGCCATACGTTTCTTATATCTCCAAGGACTATAAGTTAGGACTAGGCCTAACTCTCTGTGAAATCGACCCCTGATGGTACCGGCATTTTGAGAAACCGAATACTATTAATAAAACAACATTCTAAAATGTATACCTCCTTTATTATTTTATTGGTTTTTACATAGCATTTTTAATTTGATTTATTCATTGCTGCTGTTTTTTTTTCTTCATTTTTTATGTTTTGTGTTTATCATGGACAACTACACTTTATTGTAATGAACTTTTTTATTGCAAAGTAATTTCATTTAAATTTAATATATTTGATATACTTTTTGCATTTTTATTTTATTAATAAAACCTTACGAGTTAAAATACTGGTTGAATTTTCGTCTGATAATGAAAGTTTTACTTTCTGTCATCTGTCTACTGGTTTGTTGGCGGCACACCATTTTGGCAAAATGGTAGAAAACCTCTATTGTGCCAACACTGGTTTTGTAGCTGCACCATAGACAATCTTTTCTGGGCCAATTCTTTTTTTTTTAGCGCCACGCCATTTTGACAAAATGCTGGGCCAATACTGGTTTCGAAAGTGGCACACCATTTTGGCAAATAATGGTATAAAACAACTTTTTGTGCCAATACTGATTTGGTAACGGCCACCATTGGGCCGGCATTGAACCGACATTGGTCATAATATGCAATTTTCAAGGCAGGGTGTCAAAGCTGTGGCACAGGATGTCTTAAGATTGTCGAAACAATTAAAAAATTACAAAGTAATGTAATTTGTTAAGATTATTTTTGCTATAAAATATCCCAAAAATTGTAGATATTAATAAATCTTGATTTCAATAATGTAATAATTTGGAATAACTGATTGCCCAATGTATGTATGTTATCTGGGTATAAAATGGTACTCTTCTAAAAATGTTTGGCAAGTCAGTCAACCCGCTGGTGAGTGTAATTTATTCCTCCACGGTGGTGTGAACTAGAAAATAACAACAATTAATATCCACAATCTACACAAATGGTGTACCACTTCGAAACCAGTATTGGCCCAGAAAAGATTGTCTATGGTGCAGCTACAAAACCAGTGTTGGCACAATAGAGGTTTTCTACCATTTTGCCAAAATGGTGTGCCGACAACAAACCAGTAGACAGATGACAGAAAGTAAAACTTTCATTATCAGACGAAAATTCAACCAGCATTTTAACTCGTAAGTTTTTATAAATAAAATAAAAATGCAAAAAGTATATCAAATATATTAAATTTAAATGAAATTACTTTGCAATAAAAAGTTCATTACAATAAAGTGTAGTTGTCCATGATAAACACAAAACATAAAAAATGAAAAAAACAGCAGCAATGAATAAATCAAACTAAAAATGCTATATAAAAAACAATAAAGTAATAAAATGGTGTGCCGCCAACAAACCAGTAGTTTAGAACATATTTCTTTAACGTTTTGCCAAAGCCAGTATTGGCATGATTGGCCCCGAAAAGGTTTTCTATATGATACCATTTTGACAAAAATGGTGTGCAGCTACAAAACCAGTATTGGCTCAATGAGAGGTTTTCTGCCTGTTTTCTCAAATGGTGTGCCACAAAACCAGTATTGGACCATTGCAGGTTTTCTACCACTTTCCCAAAATGGTGCACCGCTACAAAACCAGCAATGGCCCATTAAAGGTCATCATTTTGCCGAAACGGTGTGCCGCACAAAACCAATAATGGCCAAGACAGGCAAACCTCCGTCCTAACTAAAATAGTTTGCCGCTATAAAACCTACATTGGCCCAGTGTGGGCACTTTACTAGCAAGAGCATGACGCTTGACCGGAAGAAGGCCAGCACTGGCCCAATTCTGGCTCAATATCATCATCATAAGTAACGACACCTTATCGAAACTCGACGCCGGTACATGCCACCATTGGCCGATACAGTATTGTTTGTTAGGCTATAAATGAAAAAAGGTTTGAACATAGGTTGTGAAGTTCTTGGGATATTGTCCCACTTCTGGTTGACCTGGAAATAGAGCTAGGTCAATATGGGGGCCAAATTTGTTAAGGTTAATCCTTAATGCTCAAAGAGTCTCTAAGTAAAAATGGTTTAAAAATTAGTGGTGTAGTTCTTGAGGTATGGTCCCA